>NC_062543.1:2387892-2407892 GCF_022655615.1 Tachysurus fulvidraco | reverse complement strand
GGGGTTGAGTTACTGCATCCGTTTAACCTTTTATTGTTGAACTGCTGAGGCTTTCTGTAAGGCTATGTTTATTACACATCTGAAAGAGTCTCCAGCGTCAGCAGACTCGGGTAAGGGGCGTGGCTTAATGCTTAGGGTGATAGAACCATCATAATGTTTGTTTTTTTTATGAAACTGTCCATATGCTAAATGATAAATATTCACCCGGTGGCCACTTTATTAGGGACACCTGAACATGCACACATCCATGCAGATATATAATCTAAATCTAATCTAAATCTAATCTAATTTAATTTAATCTAATTTTTGCTTTCATGGGATAACACAGATTCACCCAAACCGGACAGATTAGATTAGACAAAGATCACCTGGTCATGTTCCAGACTTAGGAACCTGACACGGTCTTCTGCTTTGTCACCCATCCACATCAAGGTCTGATCTGTTCTGAGATGCTATTCTGCTCACCACGAGTGATTATTTGAGTTACTACAGACTTCCTGTCTATGTTTTCATTTATTATGAAAATCCCAGAAGATCAGCCGTTTTTGATCTGAAACACTCCAAACTAAAGTCACCAGAGGTGGGAAGTAACGGAGTAAAAATACTTCGTTACTGTACTTAAGTACATTTTTCTGGTATCAGTACTTTACTCCACTATTTATTTTTCGGACAACTTTTTACTTTTAATCATTACATTTTTACACAAATATCTGTACTTTTTACTTCTACATTTTCCAAACAGACTCGTTACTTTTAGTATTATTCCTTCTCATTGAGCTGTTTCCAGCCTATCATCCTATCATTGTGCGGCTTTTTCCCCATGTGACTGGTGTACTGTATTATTTACTGGCTATCAGACATAGACTAAGGATAGCGGAGCTAACAATGAGCAGCGCCTACAAAAGCTAATGTTCATTCAGAGGGAGTCACCAAAAAAGTATTTAACAACGAGGACATTCCCCAACACACATGGCCATATATGACGGAGATGTTTGTAATAATCGGCGTCAAAAAGGATTCCTGGCGAATGCGTTGTGACCTTTATGCGTCTGCGTCTAGACCTAAAACATTAAGGATCATTTTTACTTTCATAAATAAACAATAAAATGACGTTAAAATGCAGGACATGTCGTCGATGGGAAAGAAAATTATTTATCAGTTTGATCCAAGAGTGATTTTTTTTTACTTTGCTTTTACACGCGTGTGTTGTAGTCTTTCAAAAGTGCGTCTTCAGCTGTCTGCTTTATTTGAACAGAAAAGCACAGGTACGCGCAGCGTGCACGCGCAGTCAGAGCTGGAGGCGTTTATCTATAACGTTAATCGGCGGAAAGACGCAAAGACGGCAACCAAAAGCAGTGAAATGTCACTATTCTTATTACCAGAGTTGTCATATAATATATAATATAGAACTCTTCTTGTTTTAAATTCTCACTGAGGGCTAAAAACCCCCTAAAGATGAAACCCTAGAACTGCCCCTGGTGTCAACCCAAAAAACACGAAGTGCTTAATTTAATTAGCATTAATTTTGTCATTTGTAAAACATCACAATAATTTTGAATTGTTTTTAAGGACAGAGCTGGAATCTCCCTACAGTTTGGGATATGGCCTTGGTGATACACTTGGTATACATTATATTTCCAAAAGTATTGGGTCACCTGACCTTTCCTGCTATATGTGGTTGTTTTCTGATCTCATCCCTTCTGAACACCTTTGGGATGAATGTGAACGCTGACTCCAACCTACCTCACCTACATCAGTGCCTGCCTTTCGTAACACTCTTGTGGCTGATGAACACAAATATTCATCAGCACACTCCAAAATTATATATACACACACACACACACACACACACACACACACACACACACACACACACACACACACACACACACACACACACACACACACACACACACACGCACATGTATATATAAAACATGACATCCTGTTACCAGCATGACACTAAACAGGTAGTAATAACGGCGACTTTTTACTTAAGTACATGTCAGAGCCCATACTTCTTTACTTTAACTTGAGTAAAAGAGTGTAGTCACTACTTCTACTTTTACTGGAGTCTTTTAAAATATGAGTATCTGTACTTAAAGGATATGTAAAGGATGTGTGTACTTTTGCCACCTCTGAAAGTCACAGAGATCAGACTTTTTTTTTTATGTTTAATGTGAACATTCTCATCTAAGTCAAGCTCAGACGTGATAACTCATGAATGTGCAGGTGTACAGATGTTCCTAATAAAGTGGACAGCGTCTGTTGCAATGCATTTAAATGTACGTTTGTGATGATTAACACAAGCCGTTTAATAGTTTCAGTATGTTCACGATTTTACTGATCACTTTAGACTAAGTGGGAAATTCGGTACATTTCCTTTGGGGCTGAACATTAGAATGTGTTTCTTTTGGAATACAAGTGTGACCTCTGCTGGTAGAAAGAAAGAACTAATAAACCTTACTCAAACATACTCAATAATAATAATAATAATAATAATAATAATAATAATAATAATAATAATAATAATAATAAAAATGTGCAAACATGATGCCTTTTATTGAGATTACTGAATATTTTATGTGTTTATTTATTTGTAATGAATCGTTTCTGTTTAATGAAACCATTCTTAAATAATTAGATAATCTATTTTGTTCAATAAATAATAAACAGTTTGCATGTCTTTTATCGTTAGAGCTGGTCACATGATGCATTTTACCCAATCAGAAGACAGCAAATGGCAACCAGTGACCTAAAGCTTATGCTTTGTTTGTAACGTATATTTATTTATTTAGTTGTTTGTTTGTTTGTTTGTTTATTACAAAATGTATTGTCTTATGTCTGATCTGAGGTCAGAATAGTAAGAAGGTGCTTATGCTTATGTATTTACACTTAGAAACTGAGCTTTAATTAGAACTTATATGATAAGTCTGGGTTTGGACTAGATTTAGCTTTAGGTAATACCTGGTTTTGAGGGGGCACGGTGGCTTAGTGGGTAGCACGTTCGCCTCACACCTCCAGGGTCGGGGTTCGATTCCCGCCTCCGCCTTGTGTGTGCGGAGTTTGCATGCTCTCCCTGCCCCTCGGGGGTTTCCTCCGGGTACTCCGGTTTCCTCCCCCAGTCCAAAGACATGCATGGTAGGTTGATTGGCATCTCTGGAAAATTGTCCGTAGTGTGTGAATGCGTGAGTGTTATGAGAGTGTGTGTGTGCCCTGCGATGGGTTGGACTCCGTCCAGGGTGTATCCTGCCCGATGACGCCTGAGATAGGCACAGGCTCCCCGTGACCCGAAAAGTTTGGATAAAGCGGTAGAGAATGAATAATACCTGGTTTTATCACCTTGTTAAAGGTGCAGTAAGCAATTTTAGCAGATATTAGCTTGTCATTATTACACTTACAATTGCAGAAAAATTACAGCCTCTTTCATTTCTTTATACAAAATGTGCAGGTGCGAATGCTGGTGTGAAAAGCAGATCCTTTTGTGTGATTATTTTTTAAAAAAATTTTATTTATTTTTTGCGATAATGTCTGTCCAAATCATTTGTTTTTATATTGTTTAAAAAGCCTGAAGTGCATCAGAGACACTAGTTTTCACCTTTTATTGAGTATTTCATTACAGCTGGCAGAATTTAAAGAGACGTGAGCTAAATATTTACGAAATGTAAAGTAAAAAAAATATCCCTGAGCGCACCTTTACTCCAGGCCTAAGCCTGTTTTTAATTTGTGTATTAAAGCGATTGTGTGCAGATATTAATTGTCTCGTGTTGATGATGTAATGAGCGTTTCTGAAGTTCATAAAAGTCGCTGTAATTTGTATAAGAGGGAGATGAAATAATGGAGCATGCGGATTTGTGCAGATTAGCACATAGCCAGTGTTGTTAATCTCCGCAAGATGACTTGATGCAGTAACCTTCAGTGTCTCTCTCTCTCTCTCTCTCTCTCTCTCTCTCTCTCTCTCTCTCTCACACACACACACACACACACACACACACACACACACACACACACACACACACACACACACACACACACACACTTTACCCCTTCACACATTAACACACTCATTCCCTTACACAAAACATTAGTGTTTGATTTGAGCATACAGAGAGCTGACCTGTTGTAGGGGTGTGTGTGAATGTGTGTGTGTGTGTGTGTGTGTGTGTGTGTGTGTGTGTGTGTGTATTCAGGAGATGGTGACAGGTTGACAGCATGCACTGCAGCTGTGGGAGAGCCTGCAGGTGGCCCTCTGACAGCACGCTATACATGTGTCTCCTCTCATCAGATTAGAGCTGTTACACACACACACACACACACACACACACACACACACACACACACACACACACAGACACACACACACCCACAAGCCCCCACACAATGACACAGGACTGCAGGTGAATTAATGAAGATGAATGTCCTGAGCACTGATATGACATAGTCCCTGATGATGAGAGTTTGACACAGTCACTGGACAGTATGTCTGTCTGTCTGTCTGTCTGTCTGTCTGTCTGTCTGTCTGTCTGTCTGTCTGTCTATCTATCTATCTATCTATCTATCTATCTATCTATCTATCTATCTATCTATCTATCTATCTATCTATATTTTTTATCTCCATCTGGCTGTATGTCCTTTTGTCTCTGACTCTTTGTCTTTCTGTCTCACTGTCTGTCTGACAGGCACAGACGCCTGTCTATCTGTCTGTTTGTCTTTTTGACTGTCTGTCTTATTGTATGTGTGTCATTTTGTCTGTTTTCTTGTCTAACTTTTTGCCTGTCCAACTGTCCGTAAAATAGAAAATTATAAATAATAGAAAATAAAATGATTTCTTTTGGTTGCTGTCTGTCTGTCCCTTCTGTCTGTCCTTTCTGTCTGTCCTGTCTGTCTGTCCCTTCTGTCTGTCCTTTCTGTCTGTTCTGTCTGTCTGCCTGCCTGTTTTTCTGTTTTCTTGTTTGTATAATTCACAAGATCATTTCCTCTATGCTGTCAACCAAAACCATGCTGTTCTATGTCACTTGTCTGTCTGTCCATCCATCTGTCCATCCATCTATCCATCCATTCAACCATTCATAATAAATTTATTTAGTGTTCTTCAGAAATTCAGTTCAGGAGTTTGACATTGTACCGTGTGAGAGCTCTGGTTATCGCTGTGCGAGTGCTCAGTTTATCTTTGTGCCGTGTGAGAGCTCAGTTTATCTTTATGCTGTGTGAGAGCTCAGTTTTTCTCTTTGCCGTGTGAGAGCTCAGTTTATCTCTTTGCCGTGTGAGAGCTCAGTTTATCTTTATGCTGTGTGAGAGCTCAGTTTATCTCTTTGCCGTGTGAGAGCTCAGTTTATCTCTTTGCCGTGTGAGAGCTCAGTTTATCTTTATGCTGTGTGAGAGCTCAGTTTATCTCTTTGCCGTGTGAGAGCTCAGTTTATCTCTTTGCCGTGTGAGAGCTCAGTTTATCTCTTTGCTGTGTGAGAGCTCAGTTTATCTCTTTGCTGTGTGAGAGCTCAGTTTATCTCTTTGCCGTGTGAGAGCTCAGTTTATCTCTTTGCTGTGTGAGAGCTCAGTTTATCTCTTTGCTGTGTGAGAGCTCAGTTTATCTCTTTGCTGTGTGAGAGCTCAGTTTATCTCTTTGCCGTGTGAGAGCTCAGTTTATCTCTTTGCTGTGTGAGAGCTCAGTTTATCTCTTTGCTGTGTGAGAGCACCAGCTATCACCATTCCATGTGAGTGCTCAGTTTATGTCTGTCATGTGAGAGCTCCAGTTATTGCGTGTTGTTTGAGAGCTTTGGTTATAGCGTGTTGTGTGAGAGCTCCGGTTATCGCCATGCTGTGTGAGTACTCAGTTTATCTCTGTGTCGTGTAAGAGCTCCGGGTTATCACCATGTTGTTGGAGAGCTCCGGTTATCACCGAGGGCCATGTGAGAGCTCAGTTTATCTCTGTGTCATGGTAAGTTTGGCCTTAGTGGACTGATTGATGAGCAGAAACTCTGCAGCATTCTCCCAATGCTCCATCATCCACAGCTCCAACTCACCGTTAAACTCTTCTCCTTTCTTCAGAAAGTTTGGAGGTTAATAAACAATGTTTGTTCTCTGCTTAGGTTAGGTCACCAATCAGAAGCAGCTGTCAGTGCCTGTCACCCAATGAATGACAAAGTGAGCTTGTGAGAGGGCGGGAGACATTGTGATGGACAGCTGGGAACAACAAATAGGAAATCAATCTAATTGATTAGAAGTGAGACTGAGGGTTTGGGCATGGGGGTGTGTGTGTTAAATGATAAACTAGCTATGTTTTGCGAATCTCTCTCTCTCTCTCTCTCTCTCTCTCTCTCTCTCTCTCTCTCTCTCTCTCTCTCTCTCTCTCTCTCTCTGTGGGTGTGAGTGTGTGTGTGTGAGAGTGTGAAGTTGTTTACTTCCTGCAGTATGAATCCAGTAGGCTTTCTTATTCCAGTGTTGCTTTCTTGAACTCTGACGTCTTCTTTCTATTTGTGTGCAGATCACAGTGACGAGCTTCGCTTCTATCTCATCCACATGACTGAGGTCAGTTAAGTGCAGTGTACCCTATCTGTATGTCTGTCTGTCTGTCTGTCTGTTTGTGTCATTAAAATATATGTTCGTCTGTCCGTTTGTCTGTCTATCTTGACATCCATCCATCTATATGTCTGTCCAAGCCTTCATTCCACCATCACAAATTCCATCCACCGTCCATCAATCCATCCAACCATTAATTTCGCTTTCCTACCGCTGATTGATATATCGAACTGTCTATCCAGTCATTCATCTTTCTTTCCATCTGTCCGTCCATTCCTATATCCATTTACCCATCTGGCTATCCAACCATTCATTCTGTTATCCAGCCATATATTTATATATTATCCATCCATCCATCCATCCATCCAACCAACCAACCATCTGTCTGTCCGTCCATCCATCTATCCATCCTTCCTCTATCTATCAATCCTTTCATGTACCACACCATCCATCCATCCATCCATCCATCCATCCATCCATCCATCCATCCATCCATCCATCCATCCATCCATCCATCCATCTAGCCAACTGTTCCTTTATCATCCATCCATCCAACCACCCAATCATCCTTTCCATCATCCCCAATATCTGTCCATCCATCCATTCCAGAGTAATGTAGACATTTGTTTGTTTCTTTAGTTCTGCACCACAGTTATGATGCTAATGTAGCTAATAGAAGTTAACGAACGTCAGTGGCACCCAAAGTCCATAAGCATAATCATAAACCCACCCAAGTCTTCATAATCCTGATCCAAACATGCTTAATCTTTGACTTATGTGTCATATTGATACAGCCATGTGTTTATGGATCAGATTTAGGGTGAGTTCGGTTCCTCCAGCATTAGATTAAAGGATGTGTCTTGGCTGATTGATCAGATCTGAGATCAGTGGGAGATTTGTGGACGTCTTTCTTGATAGTAATCACACAAGTTACTAGACATCTTATTCATCTCTCCCTCCCTTCTAATTCTTCTAATCCTCTTTACTCAAGTCTGTTTTGCTTTCCTCCCGGAGCGATTATCATCTACGTCACTGTCCTCTTTTTTCCCCCATCCCCTTCTGAAAACACCAATATATCACCTAATTAAATCCCAACGAATTTTTTAACAACTCCTCGCCTATTTTAAACACAGCAGACGGGGACGACTCCAGCTTTCGACACATGGCCCACGGCCGTCGAACGGGTAAAAAAAAAAGGAACAAAAATATGCATTCTGTCCAATTAGTTCCCTAAAACAGAGCGTTTTTTCCAGGCGTGAGGTTCTGTCCGTGTGGTGTGTGATGTCGGAGATGTCTGGAGTGTGCTGACTCCAGCTGGGAGTTTGTCGCTGTCGCTTATGACAGGAAGTGACTCTGCGGGAGACGTGGTGATGACGGCATCCGTTTCATTCTGCCTGTCACCCCTCGGCCTGGCACTCACTTCTTCCTCATAATGTGCGCCTTTATTTCTCCCTCTGCAGAGGAGGACATGTGTCAGTGCCACACGGAGACATCTTCCTACTTTCCTGCTTGTGTCCCAACTATTTAAAACTTTATTGTAATCAGTCAGGTGAATCCTAATGATGAATTCCCCATAAGATAAACAGACACCCTTTCCGGAGCAGAATATGAACCGTTATTAAAAAAACAAACAAAACATAACCACGTTAAAGCTGAGGAAGGGGTTTGTAGCGTGCCGTTGCTAGGATACGAGTATGTATTAGGGTTAATCCGAGAATTAAAGCTCGAGCTGTTGGTCAAAGCCCAGGCTGATAGTGTGAGGGACAAAAGGGGACAAAAGTGCAGAGCGGATGAAGAGAAACACAGACGAGAGTCAGAGGACACGTGCAACTCGTTTGTTATGCCGCATGTCATCTTGAGCATTTGTTGTTGTTTTTTACCATCTTGTGTCTGTCTATCTCTCTGTTTGTCTCTCTGCCCACCATCCAGCCATTTAGCCAACAGTCCATCCATCCATCCATCCATTCATCCATCCATCCATCCATCCATCCATCCATCCATCCATCCATTTATTCTATTCTATTCTATTCTATTCTATTCTATTCTATTCTATTCTATTCTATTCTGCTAAGGCTGATATGGCAAAAATCTCCTTAACACATTTCTGTGATACACTTTATTGCACCATTGCTGGTGTGGGATTGTGTGTGTGTGTGTGTGTGTGTGTGTGTGTGTGTGTGTGTGTGTGTGTGTGTGTGTGTGTGTGTGTGTGTGTGTGTTTGGGAATGTTAGCGGTTTAATATTGATATAGCAATATCTGTGAGGGTGTTATTACCTCTTGTAGGAAAAAGCACACTGCCAGTTCAAATTCACCTGAAGTAGCAGGGGTTAAAGTTCCTCTCTCTCTCTCTCTCTCTCTCTCTCTCTCTCTCTCTCTCTCTCTCTCTCTCTCTCTCTCTCTCTCTCTTTCTCTTTCTCTCTGTCCTTCTCTCTGTAAATACTTGTTTATCGATCACCGTGGATAAAGTACACCTTCATCACTGGTTTGTGATCAATGGCCGCTGCGGCCCTGACGGCGGAGCAGAGCTGCCTCCTGTAAGGGCTGCGATATCTGTACACAGATGGAGAAACTTGGCACATGCTGTTGTACATGTTCATTTTTCAGAAATGGAATTAAAAACATTATTTTTTTTTTTACTTTTCAACAACCCCCCCCCCCCCGATCTAGAAAACAAAATCAAATTGTATACACTGTAAAATCTGTCTCATTACTTGTTATAACCACAATATGTTCACACACTTACAGAAAACGTTAGAGGGACATTAATATACCTCTGTATTTTAGGTGCAGTTCTGTGTATTGGTTCGTAACCGATCTGATTAAACGTATAGAAATCAGACGATATCTGACTGTGGTGAAAGCATGTATAAGGACCAGTGAGTGATGAACTGGTGAAGTGTTGTAATGTAATCCACGGCCTTAACTCGATTCCGCTTTCTTCCCTTGTCTCCAAGCTCTGGCGTAACTATATACCCGGAGACTCTCGGTCTCTGAGAGGGAGACAAATAAAAGGGACAAGAGAGATAGAACAATGCGGTAATGGCATAACAATCTCGTTAGTAGGATCGGTCTGGCGTGTGTGTATGGTTTTTTTTTTCACCCTTTTCATGTTATCTGTGCACAAACTTCAGGTCGTTTCTCCTGCCTCTGAAATGCATAATTGCATTGGTGCTCCCCCTTAAGGGGTTTTGTTACCGGATATAGAGGTGAAATTGTGTCGAGCAGAAGAGAAAATACCATCTGGAAACATCAACAACGAGAAGTGGTATGTTTTTTGGTGTCAATCCCTGTAGATGAACCTCGTTGTGCCTTTTTTTGTGTCCTTCTAAGCAAGAAGAATCAAATTGCATTGAATCAAAATACAGAAGTAACACTGCGGAATTGTTTCGCTTCGGTATGACCTACAAGACGAAGACGCACGGCTTTACTAGAAGAGCTCGATAAACCAATCGTCTACGATTTGTGACGTACAGTTTCGTTTTTTTGTGCTAATGTTCCACAGTGTCAAATAAAAAGCGGTATTTAATAAATAAATAAATAAATAGAAATGATCGACTTTTAATTGTTTCACACTGTTGAATATTTATTATAGCAATACAACATGGAGTGTGTTATTCCTTGCACACACACACACACACACACACACACACACACACATACACACACACACACACACCACATTTCCGTATTGTTTTCTAAACTGCATTCTCACAATTATTCTTTATAAATCATAGCTACACGCTGCACTTGCTCCTTAGCTTAGGTTATTATGGGATGTAACGGGACTACTGTATATGGAGACGTCTGGTCATTTTTTTCACTGTTGTTTAGTCAAAAAAGAAGAAGATAAGACAGGAATGCTCTCTGCAAGGAGGACTGACAGGTTGCGTGGTGGATTACGTGGCTTTTTGGGGTTGTTTGTCGTCATCTAGACAGTAAAGCTACAGTAAGTCTGGAATGTTGCAACCTGCCCTGAGATTGTCGTGGCTTCATATTTCAAAGTGTTCTCCTCCGCATTGCTCTGTAAAGCTCACGCTGCTGTTAGAAGACCTAATAGTTTTCTGTGGATTTCTCAGGGATTATTTTGGTCCCTCTCTTCCTGAGCTCAGAAACGCTATCATTTGTGTCCTCTCATCCTGAGCCACAAGCACCGTGCACCACACCAGCATGCTAGCAAGTGGTCAGGCTATTTTAGCACAAACCCACCAAGGAGCCCGTCTAACCCAGATTCAAGTGAGATAAGCTGTGAAAGAGTGAGAGGATAGAGAGAGAGAGAGAGAGAGAGAGAGAGAGAAAGGAGGAAAAAGCTCACGAGGAACAGGAATCAGAACACTTTGTTTCCTGAACTCCGTGTGGACAGCAGTCATGGGGAATTTGTCGGACAGAGCAGCGAGCAAGAAGAGGCTTCTCAGATCAGAAGACTCTCTGCATAAACATCTGCTCTCGGATTATGCTGACGTGAGTCCATTTAGCTTTCACATAGTCCAGAGAGAGAGAGAGAGAGAGAGAGAGAGAGAGAGAGAGAGAGAGAGAGAGAGAGAGAGAGAGAGAGAGAGAGAGAGATTCACAGAGCTTTAGTTTAAAGTGTGAAATGTTGGATACGGAGCAGTTGGAGTCTGTTTGTTTATGCTCATCTTCTTCAACATCATCATCATCATCATCATCATCATCATCATCATCATCATCATCATCCTTTTCTTTTGTTTACTTCTTCTTCTTCTTCTTCTTCTTCTTCTTCTTCTTCTTCTTCTTCGTCCCTACACCCCCCCTTCATCTTCATTACCATCATTAGCATCCACATCAGCATTATGTTCTCCACACCATCTCCATCACCTTCATCTTTGTCACCACCACCACCACCACCACCACCACCATCATCATCATCATCATCATAACATAATCATTCTGATCATTATCATTATCATCTCATTAATATATTCACTGTAATCAGCTTCAGCATGATCATCATCATAACTATCATCATACTTCACCGTTGCCTGTAATCACGGACGACACGGACGACATCACATCCTTTCCTCTTTCCAGTGGCTCGATCTAGACCAGAAAACCTTTTACACGGAGACGGAAGGGACAAACATCATTATCAAGTTCTCTCACTGTGAAATTGTGAGAAAGTGTCTCTGGTGGCCGTCTCTAATCCTGTGACAGACCGAACACCTTTAGCACAAAACCGCCCGCTTCCCCTTACTAGCGGTGCCGTGAAGGAGCCACAACACATAACAATAAGTTACAAAAGCACTTGTAAGACAGATCTGAAACATAACACTCAAACCATTGGGGCTTAGGCGATAACAGGATTTCACGGAAGGCGGACTCGATGAACCTCTTTCATCCTCAGCTGAAAAATGAAAAGCTGGAAAATGTGAAAAGTGCGGCAGAGAAAAAGCACGCTGATGACTCTATGTTAGATGAGATGCACAATTTCAGAGCACTTCACGTAGGAGGTGATAATGGAAGCTATCCCACCTGGCACTGCTGCTAATAGGAGTATTGTAGTCTGTTGATTCAGGGTGTCAGTCTGGTAATTTGAAAATGATATAGAGCTGTTGTACAGAAATTGACACCAGGAGACACAGCTTCTGCAGGATCTAGGGTTTTGCTGACTTCTGCTCTTGGCTCGTTTCCTTTAGGTATAAATGGCCACTTGTGGTGATCTGACATCTACCATTGGTGGTGATCTGACATCTACCACTGGTGGTGATCTGACATCTACCACTGGTGGTGATCCGACATCTACCACTGGTGGTGATCTGACATCTACCACTGGTGGTGATCTGACATCTACCACTGGTGGTGATCCGACATCTACCACTGGTGGTGATCCGACATCTACCACTGGTGGTGATCTGACATCTACCACTGGTGGTGATCTGACATCTACCACTGGTGGTGATCTAACTTCTACCACTGGTGGTGATCTAACATCTACCGATGCCTATCAATAGTTATATCGTACATCCTATCAGTTACTTACCGTAGACATACCAGAGGCACCGGTGGCCTGTACTGCTTTCTTCTCATTCCTAATGTCTCTAGACACAAAAACTCTTTTTTCCCACAGGCCAAAAAATGGAATTTGTTCCTTTTTTTGGGTGTGTCCATGGAATTTCTTTGTCTCACTCCACAGCGGTGGCTATTATGAAGCTTATTTATAAGTAGACACTCAGGAATTTACCTTCAACCTCTAAATTTTTGTGTAAGGTTTTCAACAGAGGGAACATCACTGAAAGACATCAGAGTCCTGAATCATTTTGATCAGATTTAAGGAGATAAAATCATTCGGTTCTTTACACACGAATGAAAATGTTACATAAGTCATTGATGGCTGGAATAAGATAAAACCTCGGAAGGTGCCGAAGATCTGAACCTGACTCTATCGAGACCTTTGCCATTCTCTAGATTTCATATCAAATCACATCCACTCCGCAGACCTGTAGGTGATGAGCTCGTCCTATTTTACTGCCTTTTTAAGCCTCTAGGAGCCATCAGGGTGTTCCAGGTTGAACTGAGACGACTGGAATGGACCGGGCATGTTTCAGCAAAATGCATACCCCACAGATCTCTTAATCTCCTCTGCTGAGAAAGAGGCGGCAGTGCAATATTCGTTTGGCACGGCCTTTGGCGAAGGCATGTAAATCACAGCATTAAACGGTAAACCCTCCGATTATCTCACGCCAAGGGAGATTATCAGATTGACAGCACCATTTTATCATCAGGATAATCTCGGCTTGGTTCGAGCGATCCATCACCCCTAGTTGGATATAAAGAAACAATGGCTTTGGTTTTTAAATCGTGTTAAAAATGAGATATTGCATTTCCTGCGGTTACACGTTGCAAAATGCGTTTAATGCTTCCACTGCAACAGATACCTGAATTAGTGTCTGACATAATGCGCTAGAAATTGCAGTCCAAGATTCCTTTGCAAAAATAGCATTGTTTTTTTTCCCCCTCTTCTGTAACCCAGGAGTTGTGTAAGAGCCTTACTTCGGTTCGAATTATCTGTAACGCCTTTAAGGTCACTACAGTGTCGGGTCACATGAATACACTTTGGTATTTCGGAATAGCTTCCACTAGCAAATCAGCCGAGGGGCGAGTTTGGACTTCTGCTGGTCTGTGCACTCTTCTTTGAATCCGAACAGTGCAGAATTATTCCTGGGCTTTGCCCGTCTATTACATAATATATCTCTAGACCAGTGTGGCAATGTCTGGCATGTTAAGTGCTTCAATCTACCCTGAAGTGTTTTAAAATAGGCCCCAGGCCTCCGATTAACCAGACCAAATCAAAAGTGACTTGCTGCACTAGTTCGAAGATCACACGCTAGAGCGACCTTGTTTCTAAATGAGTGGCTGCCTTAGAGACCAGAAGCTTGAGAATGTATTTCAAAATTAAGAGCCGCTGGAGACTGAGGTCAGCTATTTCCAGTCTTAATGAACTTGAGATTTGGCATTCGTTGCTACAAATCCCTGACGAACACTGCACAGGGGTTGCTCATGCATGGAGTATTGACCCTGTACAAGAGATACATAGATATTAAGTGTTCCATTGACACTAATACCAGGATATACCCGGGGCAGCAAAAGTGCGCTCGATCCTTTCTTTTGCTTCTTTCCTTGCTTTTTTCATTCCTGCAGAATTCGTCTTTATGTAGTCTGTAACTAATGTCGGAGCAGCCTTGCACCGAGTAGAAATGAAGTTGTCAGGTACACCAAGCTGAATGCAGTTTTGTAAGCAGGGACGATTCTTAGCCCTTTCCTAATGTAACCTACAGTATGATTCCTTACCATCATTCTGTGCCCAGTACTTACTGTACAAGGATCTCAGACAACACGTTACCTATTAAAGAACAGGATGTTTTGTAGATTAAAAAAGGTCAAAATATGCATTTACACCTTCTCAATCATTAGAAAAAGACATCAACCAGGACAAGGACCATTTTGAGAACCAGGAATTTTGGCGAAGACCCTAAACAGATTAAGAAGTCTTTTATCCCTTAAACATCTTCCATTTAGATGGAATTCCAATTTGAACTTTCAAGAAGTAAACATACCTGAATCTATTTCAAGAAAATGAATATAATGTGCTAAATAAGGTCTTGGCCTTTCTGTAGAAAGGAATCATGGAATTTGGAGTTTAATGGTTTCTAATGTTTATCAGAAAAAAACTTTTTAGAAAAAAGGATTTGTAAAATATTCTTTAGAAGGAGAATTTATATGTCACATATACATCTATTTAAAAAAAAAAATAAATTAAAAAGGGACAGTTGTGGCCTAATGATTAGAGAGTCTGACTTGTAACCCGAAGGTTGTGGGTTCGAGTCTAGGGCCGGCCACGACTGAGGTCCCCTTGAGCAAGGCACCGAATCCCCCCAACTGCTCCTCGGGCGCCGCAGCATAAATGGCTGCCCACTGCTCCGGGTGTGTGTTCACGGTGTGTGTATGTGTTCACTGCTGTGTGTGTGTGCACTTTGGATGGGTTAAATGCAGAGAACGAATTCTGAGTATGGGTCACCGTACTTAGCCGTATGTCACGTCACTACATTACAGCACAGTGAAATTTTTTGGGGGGTGTGTGTGTGTGTGTGTGATACACTGACCCTGAAACAGAGACGGTTAAGTGCCTCGTTCAAGAGCCCAACATTAGCAGATTAGCAGTGCTGGGACTTGAATCCCTGACTTTTAATCTACAACCCAGACCATTAACTGTTTGAGACACCAGTTTCTAGGGGGTTCCTTGAGGAACCTGCTTTCCTATGACTGACCTTAGGCAAATAGCCTGTTCTATTTTAGAGAAGGTTCCACATTGAGCCCCTGCAGGAAGTAAGGAAGCAAGGACACTTCTTGGCCTCTTGACACTCTTTCAATGCCATCCTTAAATCTCTAAATACAGGAAAGGTAGTTCCAAATCTTCGAGAAGTTAGCACGTACTCTCCACACTCCTGAAGCAGTTATGGAGAAGGAACTTCCACACTTCTTGTGGGATTTGTTGCTATTGCACCCATCACTTTCTGCAAGGGAAGTGATGTCAGTGCGTGGGGCATCTATGACTATGTTTGTCTCTTGTTTATACGTGGTATAAATAAATAAACACCCTTCCTCCAGTCTGTCTGCAGAGAGAAACTCTTGCCTCCAACAGCGGTGAGCGGCAGAGGCGTGTGCAGGACTTATTTATTTAGGTTTATTTATGTCAGGCTAACAGTCTGCCATCCTTGGCAAACTCGATAAGTCATATGTTTGCATGAATAAGGATACGTTTCTAAAAAATGATGTGAGTAAACTTGACGGGAATGCGTTTCAGAAAAACAGCTGTACGTTATTTTGATTTTAATCAAATACAATATTTCTTTGCAAATTGAATGTAGGAATTTGAGGTCAATTAATTCAATTAAAACTTTTGACCAATTAGAACATTGGGGTATAATTCATTCTAGGTTGTTTTTGTCATTGGTTAAGTAAATATATATATAATATAGTCATGTTAGAAATGTATATAATGTTAAATATATACATAATAAATATATAGCTATGCTAATTATGTTAGTTAAGCTCCACCCACTGGACCTCCAGCAAAGATTCATGTCAGTGAATTTTCTTCATTCATTCATTTTCTACCGCTTATCCGAACTACCTCGGGTCACGGGGAGCCTGTGCCTATCTCAGGCGTCATCGGGCATCGAGGCAGGATACACCCTGGACAGAGTGCCAACCCATCGCAGGGCACACACACACACACACACACTCTCATTCACTCACACACTCACACACTCACACACTACGGACAATTTTCCAGAGATGCCAATCAACCTACCATGCATGTCTTTGGACCGGGGGAGGAAACCGGAGTACCCGGAGGAAACCCCCGAGGCACGGGGAGAACATGCAAACTCCACACACACAAGGCGGAGGTGGGAACCGAACCCACAACCCTGGAGGTGTGAGGCGAACGTGCTAACCACTAAGCCACCGTGCCCCCCCTGAATTTTCTTCAATGTTTTGTTATTTATGCCAGATGCATGATAAAGTAAGCTGCATTTAAAATGAGTTGGTTTTGTAAACGTGTTTGTACAGTAAGCTGTATTTCTGTGGGAAGATTTTTTTTTTTGCGTACAATCTGGAAGTTTGTGGATGTGAGTTGTGGGAGTTGGATGTCCCTTTGCAGCTGGGTTTCATTCTCTGACTGTTTGAGAGTCATCCCAGCTATGTGGATGATTTCTGTCCCCTCAATCCTTACATGAGACGCTAAGTCTGGACCGCAGGAAAAATAAATCTACTTCAAAATGTAGGACATCTCAGACCAGCCTTGTAGTAAAAAAAAAAACATCTTGTAGTTAATTTCTTGCTAAACAAAGAGGCGATGAAATTTGACATTTTACAGATTAGTTACTGTATGTGTGCAAAACTTTTGGCACTCTTTTACTTTTAATATATATTTTTTTATTATTTTAAACCTGGCTTTAACAAAGCTTAAAAACAAACAAACAAACAAACAAACAAACAAACAAACAAAACAACAAAACAAACACATATATACGCATATATATATATATATATATGTATATATATATATGCGTATATATGTGTTTGTTTTGTTGTTTGTTTAGATTTAGAAAAAACATTTTTTTGTTTTTATATGAAGTCTTTATATGAATTTCGAGTCATGTTTTTGTCCAGCCGAGCCAATAACACAGTTTCCCTCTGAAGACTTTTAACCAACATTATAATGTAAACTATAGTTTATTCAGTTGACATAGCAGCGAGACACGTCTTGCCACTTTTGGAATACATTTTGCCAGGATTAACGAATGTATTTACGTTTTATTCCATTTAAAATCGATATCACCTCAAGTGTTTGTACCGTCGTTATCGCTGACGGCTGAATGTGTGAATTGACTGGGAAAATAATGTATGGCTGCATTCTAACTGGTTTCTCTGGAAAATAACAAGCTGGAAAAAAGACTTCAGGTGAAACAAGGACTTTATATAGCTGTGAGCGATAACAGGAAGTAATGTGTTTCATGGACGTTCCACAACATTAAATATTTAATAAAAAAAAATAGGAATATAAATATAAATAAATTTGAAAAAGAAAACGTCTTTCCTTACAATGGGCATTAAAACGCAGTAAGGATGAAAGGTACATGAGCAAACGATCTTCGAGCTTTTTGCGCCATACAGTGCAGGGTTTATTCCTTGAGCTCCAGAAACAGATTTCATCTCTTATATCAAGTTATAATGACAGATCGTAAGACTTGTATCGATTACGAGGCCCGGTGCTAAGACAAGCGCATTTCATCCGCCCTTTAGAGATCCTCTTGTAACAAACGGCTTCGGTCCTGCCCTTGTTTGGTGTTTTCTCTCTGTTCCTTGATAACCGTTGATGTTTTGTCATCAGCAGCTAGAGAGCACAAATAACTCAAGCCATAGTCGACGCTCCGGACATCGGAAACTAGGATGAGATAAAACAGATTGATTGAAGATTGATTCGTTTTCAGCGAGCCGGAGTTAGAGCTTCATTACGCGGTGTAATAGTCTCGTCTCATGGCGCCCTTGTGTTTTTATGGGCAGATTAGTTTTGATTTTAGTTTCGGATTTGTTCATTTCAGGAGAACTAAGAGAATAAGATGCAAGATGCTCAGCTTCTTAGGCTTGGTCTATTTGGTTCCTTGCAGTATTTATAGTCCAGCTGTGGCTGTAACTGGACTTCACTGGTCACTGGACTGGATGTAGGACTGGTCTTCCTGGTTCCTTTCTTCTTAGCATGCATTATCCTGGTTATCACTACTACCTGTCTATAAGTTCTTCCTCAGCAGGATTACAAGGTGTTTGGATTTACTTCGCTTAGTCACCATATTGATTGGCTTGCAGCTCCTCGTGAGCTTTCCTGTTTTACATAATTAATGTCAACTGCAGTGTTTTGTCTTTCTTTATAGTGTTCATGTTGATTTCACCCTTGAGCCTTTTGGCTTCAGGTGTGTTCTGTAAAACTGTGCAATTACAGAATGACTGCAGCAGGGCAATGATTATACCAAAAGCTTATCCTTCAACTAAATTACTCAGAAACACAGCTTTATTTTCATACAGTGTGTCTCCCAGACCAGGATGCTGCTCGTCCATCTGTCAGGGACCGCTTTATTTTACTGACCTGTTTTCATTAATTCATGGACCTTTTTCTCCTTTATAGCAGGGAGCTTTAGATTTAGGTTAGATTTAGATTTTACTCTTTAGTTTTGTTTCATCTTGACCTTGGCACACAGTATTTACAGTCCAACAGTGGACGTTAATGTCCCAGTGCGTGTTTACCCTCTAATTCTGAAGTCATGTGAGGTCATGTGCTGAGGTTCTTGTTGTCTGAGGGAATCTCTCAGAGGACAAGGCAAACAGCCTCTGGGTATAAATACATGCTCACAGTGCTCCATGGATAGGAACAGGAAAGGCTTTAAAACTTACTCTGAAATTTGTCTTCTAAATATGTCTGTGTAGAAAGATGATCTGAGCTGTGTTTTTATCCTGAGGCTCTTTATCAGTTTTACATATTAAATCAGATCAAATTTCATTATATATTTACAACTACTACAACATCCGTCCACCCATCCATCCATCCTTCCATCCATTTCTCTATCCAACCATCCATCCATCCATCCATCCATCCATCCATCCATCCATCCATCCATCCATCCATCCATCCATCCATCCATCCATCCATCCATCCATCCATCCATCCATTTCTCTATCCAACCATCCATCTATTAAGCCATCCACCCATCCATCTATACATCCATCTGTCCATCCATCCATTCATCCATTTCTCTATCCAACCATCCATCTATCAAGCCATCCATCAAACCATCCATCCATCCATCCATCCATCCATCCATCCATCCATCCATCCATCCATCCATCCATCCATCCATCTATTTATCCATCCATCAATCTATCTATATCCATCCATCCATCCACCCATCCATCCATTCATACATTTATCCATCCATCCATCCATCCATCCATCCATCCATCCATCCATCCATCCATCCATTTCTCTATTCAACCATCAATCTATCAATCCATCCACCCATCCATCCTTCTGTCCATCTATCCATCCATCTGTCCATCCATCTATTGATCCATTTCTCTATCCAACCATCCATCTATCAAGCCATCCATCAAACATCTATCCACCCATCCATCCATCCATCCATCCATCAATCCATCCATCCATCTATTTATCCAT
The DNA here is from genome assembly GCF_022655615.1 of Tachysurus fulvidraco. Taxonomy (NCBI): domain Eukaryota; kingdom Metazoa; phylum Chordata; class Actinopteri; order Siluriformes; family Bagridae; genus Tachysurus; species Tachysurus fulvidraco. The sequence continues at coordinate 2,388,129 of NC_062543.1, read as the reverse complement.
CCATCAATCTATCTATATCCATCCATTTCTCTATCCAACCATCCATCCACCCATCCATCCATCCATCCATCCATCCATCCATCCATCCATCCATCCATCCATCCATCCATCCATCCATCCATCCATTTCTCTAGTCAACCATCAATCTATCAATCCATCCACCCATCCATCCTTCTATCCATCTATCCATCCATCTGTCCATCCATCTATTCATCCATTTCTCTATCCAACCATCCA
>NC_062543.1:2357892-2382892 GCF_022655615.1 Tachysurus fulvidraco | reverse complement strand
GTTACGGAGACTTTTTGCTTATTCCACAGATTCCCGTTTCTCATGTAACCGACGTCAAAGTCTTTGTTTTGATTCATTCACTGATTGGCTGTCGATTCATGTTCTGAGAGATGAATCGTTTCTATAGTAACAGCTCTCCGGACGGTGGAGGCTCCACCTAAACGGTTTTAACCTGGGATTTTTCACACTTTTTTGTTTGTTTGTTTGTTTTGCATTGTTATTCTTTGCAATATAAACAAAAAACAGACAAAACAGACAAACAAATGAATACATTATCTTTCTTAATTTTTGCATTTTTCTTTTAACACAAACAAACAAACACACAAACAAACAAACAAACAAACAAACACAAACAAACAAACAAACAAACAAACACACACAAACAAACACACAAACAAACAAACAAACAAACACAAACAAACAAACAAACAAACAAACACACAAACAAACACACACACACAAACACACAAACAAACACACAAACACAGAAATAATATATAAATAATAATAATAAAAAAAAGAAAAAAGTAATGTGTAAAACACTTGTGTTAAAGTTAGACGTCACGTAACACACAGGGTTTGTTTTATTTTTTTTATTTACAGTGTAATATGTTGTCGTAAATCTCCTCACATTCGTGCGTGTTTGTTTTTTCACGCTTGACGCCACTCTGCGTTTTTCAAACTTCTTTTCCGGGACAATAAATAATCACATTCTATCATTCTGATGTCAAGCTTTTATTACACTTTCCACTGGACCCGAGCTGACGGTTCTATATTTGGCTGAAGCGTCGACTCCGAGAGCACGAGTTTCCTCTCCTGAATCCCACGTAGAGCGAGATCAGATCCTGACGCAGCAACAAAGTGACATCTTGATGTCCTTCTGCCTTATTTACTATGACCTCGAGTCTAATCAGTCTTCAGGAAGTGACTCATGAGCCTGACGGGATCTCATAAAGTGGCCTTGAATATGAAAAAAGGGAGCAGTAGAAGCAAAAGAAGGAGAGAGAGGAGAGGAGAAGGAGAAGAAGAGAGGGAAAGGAGAAAGAAATAAGAGAGAGCGAGAAAGAGCGAGAGAGAGAGCAAAGATAGATCAGGAAGCGAAAAGAGAAAGAGAGGAGAAAAAGAGAGAGAAAAGAGAGAGAAAGAAGGGAGGGGGAAAAGGAGAGAAAGAGCGGCGATCGAGCAGCGAGAGCGAGAGAGAGAGTGGGAGATAGAAAGAGAGAGAGACTGAGAGCGTCGAGAGATGAAGAGAGAAGAGCGAGTATACCACCCTCGAAGAGGATATCGAGATTCTCTCTAGAAGCTTCTCATCTCTTCTCTATGAGGATCCTGAACTATCTCTCTCTCTCTCTCTCTCTCGCTTTCTAATCTGGGTGGTCTTTTGATAAGAGCTGAACTTGTTTTATTGAGTAATGACTGGAAACTGAAAGCCATGTGACTTAGCACTCTGCCCAATAAGGCCAGCAGATAAATATAAACAGTGTTTGAATCGAAATGAACACCGGAGAGGAGCGAGAAAGGATATGTAATATGTTGATTACACTTTCTCACTGAGTCTCATTGCCACCCCATCTCTGATCTTGAATTCCCTCGAGTCAAATCTTGCACTTATTCACCTGTCATGAGCTCGGATCCTAGCTCCAACCTCGGATGTGTTGGCATGATCTCATGTCTGAGATGACGAGAAGGAGCTTATAAACTTGCGCACTACTGTACTGTAGGTGTCTGAGGTAATATCCACCTGTTATTTACTTATAGGGCTGTGAATGTGTAACGAACAGAGAACTGACACAGGTTCTTTTATTATCAGTGTTCATCTGATGAATAGCAGGACACTAAACTGGTAGCTTGGAAATCCTGGGAATTGAACTCACAACCTTCTGAGCTGTAATCCAGCATTTTAGCCTGTTCACCTTATGGTGATTTTGATGAGATCTGAAAATGAATCAGCATCTTCTGACCAATCAGATTTGAGAATTCATGATCACCGGTGACTGTATCCCTCTATCCATCCATCCATCTATCCATCCATCCATCCATCCATCCATCCATCCATCTACCCATCCATCCATCCCTCTATCCATGCATCCATCTATCCATTCATCCATCCATCCATCCCTCTATCCATCCATCCATCTATCCATCCCTCTATCCATGCATCCATCTATCCATCCATCCATCTATCCATCCATCCATCCATCCATCCATCCATCCATCCATCTATCCATCCATCCATCCCTCTATCCATGCATCCATCTATCCATCCATCCATCCATCCATCACTCTATCCATCCATCCATCTATCCATCCCTCTATCCATGCATCCATCTATCCATCCATCCATGCATCCATCCATCCGTTTTCTGTAGCTCTTATCTGTCACAGGGTCACAGGGAACCTGGAGTGTGTCCCGTGGGACATCCTGGGGACACACTCACACACACACACACACACACACACACACACACACACACACACACACACACACACACACACACACACACACTCACACTCACACACACACACACACACACACACACACACACACACACACACACACACACACACACACACACACACAGCATTTTTTCTCTAGCCTCCAATCCCCTCCTTCTGGACAGTATGAAGTCCACAGCGAGCAAAAAGTCAAATTTACCCAGCTGCATGAAGCCATCCTTCACTGACCTCTTGTAACAGCTGGACCATGTTTTCTCAGCTGAAAATGTGACAACACACACGAAAACCAGTGCATTTTAAAGTTTTGGAGCTGGTAGCGCTCGGACGTTCTGCTCTTCAGGCTGTGGTTAAACAGCTGACATTATTCTAATACTCCAACACAGAGCATCTAGCACATGGGAAAGTTTCACAGCTTCTAACAAAACGTCCTGTGTGTTAAGAGCACACTGTGTCGATTCTTCTGGTTACTAAAAGCGAGCGCTCGCTGCATTCCAGCGTGTCTTTATTTATAAATCTTTCTCTATAAATGTCTAAGAGTCAGCGCCTGATACAGTGTCAACCTCACACGGGATAGAAATAGTCACAAAGTACGTGCCAGTTTAAGTGACTGCGTGTGTGTGTGTGTGTGTGTGTGTGTGTGTGTGTGTGTGTGTGTGTGTGTGTGTGTGTGTATATACTGTAAGTCGTTTTGTGGACATTCCAACATTAAAAGTAACCGTAAAATGATAAATTCAGAAAAAATACATTTCTTGTAGCAAGCATTTAACACCTTAGTTATAGCTCCGCCCCTTCCGCTGTGAGAAATTCACAATTTTTTATATAATTGCAAAAAAAAAACAACAACTCTGAGTTATAAACATTTTCTAGAGATTTGATTCAGATTTATTTATTTATTTAAAAGTTGCATTTGTAACATTTTCAAGGATAAATTTATAAAATTATCAGTAAGCTATTATTTATAAATTAAATTACATATTAAATATAAATAAATGTATATTTATGTTATATATATATATTTTATACATTTTTTATAAAAAAAATTTAGACATTTCTATAAAGCTGAAAGTTTAAACTTAATAATTTATGTTTTAAATTTATACATTTTTGGAAAGCTTCTTTGTAACGATGTTCAATGTTAAAAGTGACACAAATAAACTGAATTAAAAAAGGACAAAAACAACACATAGTATGGTTTAAATTTATAATAAAAAATAAACAGACTAAATTTACATATTTTTCAGTTAAGAACTAAAACTAATGAACTAATTAACTTATTTATTTATTTATTTATTTATTTATTTATTTATTTATTTATTTATTTATTCATTTCAGATGCAAACCTTTCGCTCCAGTGACTCGTCATACTATTAAGATCTTAGCTCGGTTTTCACTTTTAGCACACGGGAGTCGCCTGAAAGGTGCCTAAAGGACATGGCGTGTCATGTGAAGTGGGCGGAGCCTGTGACAGCATTGTGATTGTGTTAAAAGCAGCAGAGAGCCGGAGATCTTAGAGCTTTAGAGATTCTGAACCTGAATCTGTAGAAAAGTTTGTGTTAATATTTTGTGTATTTTACCGATTGTCTCTCCTCGTGCTTTAAACGTCAACGCTGTCACTTTGATGGATCTCGTGATCACGTGATTAATTTGTTTGTGTTATTAATAAGGCTCGTGCGGCGTGCCGAGGTAGCCGTGTAATGATGATGTAACGCTCACACGGCACATTTCTCCTTTCCTTTGTTTGACGGTTCGATGGCTTTAACACTACATTACAGGTTATTAAAGTGTCAGAGGGAGACCGATGGAGAAAGAAGCGTACTGGATGTTTTATAAATAATCCTTAAGCGCTAGATGACAGATGGTCATTTTCACCCAGAGCTTTATTCTGTTCTGTGCTAATGTCTTTAATACCTTTATTTACTTATTTATTTATTTATGAACTTCATCAGCGTAGTGAAGAGCCATCAGTCACAGAGCTGAATGTCTGATTACAATGAGAAACATTTAACACACACACACACACACACACACACACACACACACACACACACACACACACACACACACAGAGAGCTGTATGTCTGAATGTCTGATTACAATGAGAAACATTTAACACACACACACACACACACACACACACACACACACACACACACACACACACACACACACACACACACACACACACACACACACACACACACAGAGCTGTATGTCTGAATGTCTGATTACAATGAGAAACATTTAACACACACACACACACACACACACACACACACACACACACACACACACACACACACACACACACACACATACACACACACACACACACACGCACAGATATACAGTGATGACAGACATTTGACATGATAGCACTCCTTAGAGATTCTGTCTGTCTCTCTCTCTTTATCTCTCACTCTCTCATGTCTCGTATATCTGTCTCTCTCATGTCTGTATGTCTGTCTGTCTGCCAGCATTTCTGTCTGTCTCTCTCTTATTTCTGTTGGTATCTCTCGGTCTGTGTATCTTTCTCTTTGTCTTAATCTCTGTCTGTCTGTCTGTCTGTCTGTCTGTCTGTCTGTCTCTCTCTAAGTTTCTAAATTACAATTCACCTTGTCCTTCCTTCCTTCCTTCCTTCCTTCCTTCCTTCCTTCCTTCCTTCCTTCCTTTCTTCCTTCCCTCCTTCCTTCCTTCCTTCCTTCCTTCTTGCCTTCCTTCCTTCCTTCCTTCCTTCCTTCCTTCCTTCCTTCCTTCCTTCCTTCCTTCCTTCCTTCCTTCCTTCCTGCCTTTATTCCTTCCTTCCTTCCTTCCTTCCTTCCTTCCTTCCTTCCTTCCTTCCTTCCTTCCTTCCTTCCTTCCTTCCTTCCACCCCTGATAACTTGCAGTCTAGTGTTTGTTTGTAACAGCACTTACAGTACTGGCTGCAGTAGGAGGAAACAGGACCGTTGTATTATTCAGTATTTCTGCTTCACAGCTGTTACTTTTGTACATTAACAGAAAAAAATATCTGAAGTTGAATTTTTAGTCTCTCTCTTTTACTCTCTTTGTAAATCTTTAAAATCTAGACAACCAATCAGATTGCAGCCTTCACCGTTCTGAACCTTGTGGCCTGAAAAGTGCACAGAAGAAAATGGGCGGGGCTTCAGTGGCTGAGATTTTAACCTTTGTGTTTTTGCATTGATTTTGGATTGATTCAGTCGAGTTTTTATGAATGTGAATGTTAATGTGATCATTTGCGTGATCCAGACAGCCAGGTAGCTACGTCAGCATTACCAATGTAGCCTAGCGCAAGGCTAATATTATACAGTAAGCCTAGCATAAAATGAAAGCTGTACAGTATGACCTTGAGAGCGTGTTATGGTTTGTGACCCAAATTTACCCCAGACACTGCCATTGTGTGTGAATCATGTGTGTGTGTGTGTGTGTGTGTGTGTGTGTGTGTTTGTGTGTGTGTGTGTGTGTGTGTGTGTGTGTGTGTGTGTGTGTGTGTGTGTGTGTGTGTAACAAGCTCCCTTTTTCATTGCTTTGATTTCACGGCTGCTAAAAATAGCAGACAGAGGAGCGGGACAAGCATCTCCTGAGAGAGACTGGTACAGCAGCCCCTTTCTCTCTCTCTCTCTCTCTCTCTCTCTCTCTCTCTCTCTCTGTCTATCCCTTTCTTTGCCCCTCCCTCTATCCTGTCCTCCACCCCTTTCTATCCATCCAATGGCTCAGCAGTCGAGGGTGCGTACACGCTTGGCTGTAATTACTGTAGAGTGGCAACGAACGATCGAAAGAACGGGAGCATGAATGAACAGGGAAACTGAGAGAGAAAAAAAGAGAGAGAGAAAGACAGAGATAGAGAGAGAGAGAGACAGACTAGTAATAAAGGGGGTGAGACAGACAGACAGAACTACAGACAATTAGAGTGAGAAACAGGCAGTACCCGAGAAAAGAAAGGGCATCTATTGACTCAGAGTGGACTTGTACTTAAAGTCACACACACACACACACACACACACACACACACACACACACACACACACACACACACACACACACACACACACACACACTGTTACTCGCTACCTCGCAGACGTGTGGCCGGCTCACAGATGCCTGTTTCTAAGGTACACCTGCTTTTTCAGATTGTGTGTTTGTGCATGTGTGTGTGTGTGTGTGTGTGTGTGTGTGTGTGTGTGTGTGTGTGTGTGTGTGTTTTGGAATGCTTAATTAATCTTCATTAGACTGTTTAATTAATCAATAATATTGAACAACAACATGAACAAATTGGATGACTTGAAAAAAAAAAGAAATAAATTGTAGTATTTAATAGTGGTATTTTAAAATAGATCTTATAAAGCAAGATTATAGTGTGTGTGTGTGTGTGTGTGTGTGTGTGTGTGTGTGTGTGTGTGTGTGTGTGTGTGTGTGTTGGATTCATGGGATTGACAGCGTTTGCGCTCAGCTGCGCTGTGTTTACCCGGCTCATCAGCTCCAGTTATACGGTTTTACACAAGTGTGGAATCTAGGTGTGTGTGTGTGTGTGTGTGTGTGTGTGTGTGTGTGTGTGTGTGTGTGTTTGCATGTGTGTGTTTGCGTGTCCTTCAGCTATGCTGCTTTATGAATGACTTCTGCTGTTTGAGATAAGACAACGTGGTAAACGCTTTCACGAGAATCATTTCTAGTCAAGTAGCATTCATAACACCTTATAATGCTTTATAATCCATACTTATAAGTAGTTATAGCATTACAAGACAAATGTATGACTACACAAGTATAACAGATTATAAGTTATAATCAAATAATGTGCTTTGAGATTCATTTTCTGGTGAAGTATCTCTATTACAAGTTATAATGCAATATAACAAGCTATAAAAGTGTTAATAAATGTATATTAAACATAAGAGAGCATTTATAAATGCCATAAAATTGTTAATAAATGTATATTAAACATATTAAGCATTTATTTATTTTGCCAGAGCATTAGGGTTTTTCTGAAATCAGCTATTTTAACATTATTTTATTATTTTAATAACTATTTTAACAGCTATTATATGTTATGAACATGTTATACATGTTTATAAAACTGCTTACATCAAATTCTACTATGTATACATACATATTACACATCTAGACTTTAATATGCATTATGTATGCTATGTTATCTGATATACTATACAGGCTTACATTCCCCATTATAAAGTTGTCTTATAAACACTTTATAACACATGACATTATAATATAATATATTGCATTAATATCACAGTTAATGCATTTTAATAAAACTAATTAAAAGCTAATTATACATTGCTAGATGTTATGAGGCGTTATGTACACTGGGGATTGGCGAATCTCTGAAATTGTCCAATGAAGACTTAATAGCACAGTATGCAACATGACGTGATATAATAATTCTTTATAAAGTGTTATTCATGTTAATAATTCAAATTACAAATTATTGTACAGTTTTTAGACATTGTAGAGGCTTTATAAGGCATTACGCATGCTGTGTAACCAGATATCAATTACAGACTTTGGTGTATCTCTGGGGAATTTTTATACGTTTATAATGCATTATGGAGCATGACATTATAGTGTTATATACTGATGCTGTATAAAGTGTTATGCATGTTAATAGCCATTCTTCAAACAATTATACTATTGTGTTATTAGACATTCTAATGTATTATGTATGCAATGTAACACGATATGAATGTAGTTATAATGCATTATGAATTCTATGAAGCTCGTTCGTTTATTTTCATGCTACAGAGTGTGTGTGTGTGTGTGTGTGTGTGTGTGTGTGTGTGTGAATGTCTCCACAGCAGAAGAGAAACGTGTTCGATATTTTTAGATTCATGTTATGATAACCGTATAAGGCATTATGACCTCACTGTCATTTATTCTGTTATCATCTGGTTTCTCCATATACTGGTCTATCTTGTAGAATATGCTAATAAGCTAGCTCTGGGTTCTACTCTACAAACTCTTTAATCTTTGACAAAAGTTACCAGGTCAGGGTTCAACAATTTATCTTACACCGAGAAGAACAATTCCTCACATTTTAATGAGCGTGTTCCAGCCTTTTCAGTGTTGTGTGCTTTTTGGGGTCTCATCTGTTGTCAGAATTTACTACAGACGCTAACGTTAGCCCTAACCGCAAGAAGCTAGTCGCTAACAGAGAAGCTAATAACACAACGCTAATAAATCCTTTAAGTAATGATGCTAGCGAAAGCTATCCACGACAACTGGAATAAAAATCCCAGTCTAAGCTACACATAGCTGAGATGCGATTAGCTTCCTGAGATGAACGTCGGATCCTGTGAAGATCTGGCGGTTATTTTCCGCTCTGCCAGTGATGAGCGCGAACTAGAGGAAGAGAAGAAGTCAAGATCTTGAGCTCCTCGTCTCTAGAGGATTTGTTTTGTTCCTCTCTGGTTCTCGGGGGACTCATTAGGAACCCCTGGACCATTCATTAAAACCATGGAGACGATGAGAGAGGGAGAATTAAGGTGTATGTGTTTGTGTGTGTGTGTGTGTGTGTGTGTGTGTGTGTGTGTGTGTGTGTGTGTGTGTGTGTGTATGTGAAGGTTAAACAGAGAGAAAGTCAACACTCCTGTAAACAAAGCAGACAGGTTTCTGTGTGTTGTATGTAACTTGCCTGACTGTGTATTTGAGTATGCACTCAGGACAGTACAGAGGAAGCTGTGGCCAGTGTTTGTGTGTGTGTGTGTGTGTGTGTGTGTGTGTGTGTGTGTGTGTGTGTGTGTGTGTGTGTAAGGGAAATGAGGTTTGATGGATGTTAATGGTTGTGAACCCTGTGGGACATTGCAGCCAATCAGAGAGCCACAATGTTTCGCCTGTGGCTGGGGTGGGAGTCCGTAGCCTAATGGAGCATGCGTGTACACACACACACACACACACACACACACACACACACACACACACACACACACACACACACACACATATATATACACACACACACACACACACACACACACACACACACACACACACACACATATATATACACACACACACACATCCTTGCTTAGTGCCTTCCGGATGCTCACTAAAGCTCTTCGTGTTGTGTTTGTGTGTGAAATGGGAGGGATAATACCGACAACCCCTTAAGAGTCTCTCTCTCTCTCTGTCTCTCTCTGTCTCTCTCTCTCTCTCTCTCTCTCTCTCTCTCTCTCTCTCTCACACCAATTATCTCATGGTCTCACTCTCCTTCACTGTTTCAATGTCCTTCGCCCATCTCCCTTACATTATCTCTCTCTCTCTCTCTCTCTCTCTCTCTCTCTCTCTCTCTCTCTCTCTCTCTCTCTCTCTCACACACACACACACACACACACACACACACACACACACACACATGCTGTGGTTGATTTTGTTCGAAATCACTCACATCACACACACACACACACACACACACACACACACACACACACACACACACACACACACACACACACACACACACACACACACATACACACAGCTGCTCATGTGACTCGGAAAGCCCTGTTGGAGAGAGCAGTTTCATCCCCACTGCAGTGATGGTGGGATGAGTAAACACACTCTGAGCTCTGGATTTCCCACTGCAGGTGGAAACTCCACTCTTCTTCTTCTTCTTCTTCTTCTTCTTCTGCATCATCTTCTTCTTCTTGTGTGTCGGCGGTGAGTCAACTAACTCCCTGCACAGAGAGTTGAGAATGGCAGGACATTCAGGTGGTGTAGGGTAATTAAGATTGATAAGCTGTAAAGTAACCGATGTAGAGGTTTGGAGAAAGTGTGTGTGTGTGTGTGTGTGTGTGTGTGTGTGTGTGTGTGTGTGTGTGTGTGTGTGTGTGTGTGGTGTTACTGTTTCTTTATGCTTTTATACTTTCCACTACAGACAGATTTTGAAAAGAGGTGCAGAAAAAAAAAAAACAGGAGAAAAATTATGTTTCTTCCACCGCAAATGCTGCAACTTTAATCATGTCCAGAAGTGCATTTCAGTAGATTAAAGGTAGGAGTGTGTGATCTTCAAGTGTGTGTTGTGTGTGTTACACTCCAGTGTGTAACAGGACAGATTGTACAGATAGTGAAGTGTGTTGTTGTCTCCGGTGAAGTGAAGTCACATGGGCAGAAATTACCTTCTGTGAATCAGCAAAATAATCAGGCTCTGTGTGTGTGTGTGTGTGTGTGTGTGTGTGTGTGTGTGTGTGTGTGTGTGTGTGTGTGTGTGTGAGTGTGCGTGTGTGCGTGTGTGTGTATATGTGTGTATGTGTGTCTGTGTGTGTGTGTGTGTGTGAGAGAGAGAGGTTGAGAGAGAGAGAATGTGTATACATTTTTTACTTCATAAAAGCCTTAAGCAATTACAGTTAATTCAGCTAATATGCTTTGTTATAAACACTATTTATAATACATCATATTAAGTGTTCATAACGCATCACAGAGAAAACTTCTAATTTTCATCGATGATAAGGCATTATGAAGGCATTATGACGTGACATAACACGTGTTTATTAGTTGAGTATAAATAAATGACCTTCATATAATCCAATGTTCAGGGTTTCTAACAATGAGGGAAAAAACAATCTTTGCCATTAAAAATATTGTTTAGAAAATATAAATAAAATAAACCTTTACACAAAGTAATTTGATTTACTATTAACTAATTTAAATTATTGAATGAAATATTGTACAATTAAAATTCTCATTACATATTATTCATTTATAAATAAATTAAATTGAACACATGATATAATAAAAACCAAAACTGCTTAAACAAGACAATAAACCTATATATAAAAATTAATTAATTAATTACTAATATATATATATATATATATATATATATATATATATATATATATATATATATATATATATATATATACACACACACATAACAATTCAAATCTATTGAAATGGAAGAATTAGAACTGTTTCAAACAATTAAGTGGGGGGAAAAATGCTTTTTTTTTTTTTTAGCATAGACTTGAAATTAGCTGTATTTATTTGTTTTATAGTTTGTCACATGTTCCATAAAATAAATTAATAAATTAAAGATCAGATTACAGCCAAATCTCATTATTATTTTTTTGTTTTTGTTTTTAAAAAAAAAAAAAAAATCATATTAAACTTTATCTGTGGTGAATCCAGTGCCTTTTCTGAGCTACTTAAGCTCTCTCTCTCTCTCTCTCTCTCTCTCTCTCTCTCTCTCTCTCTCTCTCTCTCACACACACACACAAACACACAAACACAAAAACACACACACACACACACACACACACACACACACACACACACACACACACACACACACACACACACATACACACACACACACACAATTATTCTTTGGGCTTTTCATGAGCGTGTGTGCAGCAAGTTGGAGGCGTCAGGTTTGAATGGAGGATCTCAGTGAGGTCAGGAAGCTGGAGACAGTGAAAGCGATGTCATCACAGCGTTAATCACGGTGCCAGTCTGTGTTTTCACCGCTCAGAGCATCTCTGATTGTTTAGATGCCCTTAATGATGTCAGCGTGTCCTTGACCTTAAGGGTTTGATAAATTGCGCCTGACTAAAGCCCTTCACCTCCCTCTGGTCCTCGTATCCCGAGGAAAAGGACCACAAGTCTGAACAGTCTCTGTAACGCAGCACCTTTAACACCTTGAATATCAGCATGGGCTCGTTTAAAGCAGTTTAAAACAATTTAATCATCCAGAAACTTTGAAAAAAATACAGACTAGAAAAAAGGAATTTTTACCAGTTCAGCTTTAAGGACAAGTAGCGAGTGATGAAGCAGTGATTGCGGAGGAATAACGTCGTTATGTCATGATATAAACCTGGTTATGTAAATGAACCTCAGCCACTTCTATCAGCATGATACACAATATGCTCGTGCTTTTTTACATCGTATCATTAAAGCAAAAATTTTTTTAGGCTGTAAATTCTTTAGCCTTTTATTTCTTTACGTTTTAATGATTTTCCTGCAAACCAGATTGTGTTTTTTAGAGCAAAGAAGTTACACAAGCTCATTATTTATTTATTTATTTGGAAATCTGTGCTGCGATCTGAGAGACATTTCTGTAATGGACCAAGGAACGGCTCCCTGGGAATAATTCGGTGTGCGAGTGGTTCATTAGGGAGGATTTTATTGCAGAGTCTTTGTATTAAAGCAGTGTGGATTTCAGACTTAAGAACAAAAACAAAACTAAATGAAAACCGTTAATGCACAAGTTCAGCACCATCGTTTAGGCGCTTCTAGTCGTTTAGAACGTCCGTGAATCGAGAGATTTTAACTTCTGATATCATTGTGCGTGGTATCGCGCGGGTTATACAGTATGTAGCAAGCATTAAAATTAACGCTATAGACGATCGACACAGAAAAAAAAGACGCCACAGATGAAACAAAAAAAAAATAAAATAAAAAAGTTTATTAATAAAGAAACATCTCCTTGCAAAAAACTACAGACGATTCTGTTTTTTTTAATTCGTTAAGTAACAACAATGTGTTTGAATGTTTCTTATTAATCTTTAGTATGTGTCGTTACCATAGAAACCATAAAAAAAATTCAAACAGAGTGTTTTAAGAACTCCCTAGTATTCAGCAGCACTGTGATACGAAGCGGTTTATTTCTTTTGCGTTAGCACACGTTATTTACTTTCATTCTAAATCTCTGTCTCATGTTTTTGGAGTCCACTCAGGCGTGTCTCGTCCCATCAATCCTCTTCTCTCACTACACAAACTTTATGAAGTCATTAATATCACTTATAATCACTGCTTTATAGCAAGTACGGCCGTGACAGCCTCGTCAGCAGGGATCGATCATCGCTAATCGTCCTGTCGTCTGTAAAACTATGATGTATTCGTGCAATCATCTCACTCTTCCTCACTGGAGATGATGATGATGATGATGATGATGATCTGCCTACAGAAATTGATGCTTTCTTTTCAAATCTCGCAGGTTTCCAGCAAAGCAAAAACTCCAGTGCGTAAAAACTTACACTAGATGCTTCCTAAAGTATGTTCTCGATGCCAGTGCGTCCTCTGATAATATAATCCCACATCGTCAAACCTCACGGCTTTGCCTTAAAGTGTATTTTATCCGGGAGAAATGGGTGAAAATGTCAGGATCTGGAGGTGTAAAGCTGAAACAGACACATCCCAACAGTTAGAACTGCAGACAGTTGAGGTTCTACCCAGCAGATGAAACTGAGTGAAACGTTCATTCCTAAAAACTTTATTAATGATTTGGGCTTCATAGAAAGTGTTTACAAAATATTTCAGACCATCAAATGTTAAATACAGTGGAGATCAGAGTAGCCATATTATCTTCAAACAAACAAACAAACAAACAAACAAACAAACAAATAAATAAATAAATATGGAACTATATAACTTTCTCTCTCTCTCTCTCTCTCCACATATACAGTATATAATAATGGTTCTACGTAAAATAATAAAGAAGAAGATAGAACCTTGAAATTACGTCCATTTTTATTATTCCTGAAATAGCACTTGATCCTGCGTGCCCTATCGTTTACCCTCAGACTTTGAGCTGTTGAACAGGAGACACCATGAGGTAATGATGAGGAAATTGAGATAATCGAATCGCAGTATATATTTTCCTTGCGAATAGTGTCGCATTAATGCAACATCATTCAACAAACCTGATTCATTTTAAAGTTAAGAACCGAGACATGGTTAGGGTTAGGGTTAGGGTTTGTTTTAAGTCAGACTCACGTGTAACTCTGACGTCTAATGCTATGTTTGAGTTGTGTACAGTATAAGGTCTGAATACCGAAGTGCGTGATTTAATATCGCGCAACTTAAATGCGACTCAAATGGTAACAATTGCAAATATGTAGATTTCTGTTGCAGGCTGTTGTAGGAATAAAGTGAATATATACTTATTTGCTCATATGTATCCTTCTCTCTCTCTCTCTCTCTCTCTCTCTCTCTCTCTCTCTCTCTCTCTCTCTATCTCTTTTTCTCTCTATCTTTCTCTCTCTCTCTCTCTCTCTCTCTCTCTCTCTGTCTCTCTCTCTCTCTCTCTCTCTCTCTCTTTCTCTTTTTCCCTATCTCTCTCTCTCTCTCTCTCTCTCTCTCTCTCTCTCTCTCTCTCTCTCTCTCTCTCCCCCCCTCCCTCTCTCGTATTATCCTGGCCTATTTTATAATGCACCTAACCTGCGACTTTTAATGCTGCACCACACTAAGCCTAAGATCAATTTCTTCTCCTGCTCAAATACGCACACTCACACATACACACACACACACACACACACACACACACACACACACACACACACACACACACACACACACAACAGGGTGATACACTTTCCAATTCACCCTCATCTGTGAGGAGCTAAATGAAGCCCAAATTCCCATCGATTCCCATTCCAGTGCTTTAATATCACCCCAGCATAGATGTAGCGTCTCATCACTGACATAAAGACGGAAACAAGCCTTTTAAAGACGGATATTCTTTATAATCTCCTGTCATTTTGAGCTCCGGATGCTGCTCTTGTCGTTCTGCGCTCTGTATCACCACCACCATGACCATCACTACCACCGTGTCCTAATGACAATAAATCCATAAACGCCTTAACTTCAGCTGATCAGCTTCTCTGATCTCTTCCGGACGAATGCATGTGAAATGAAAGAGCGTAAAAACTGACTCCTGAACAATAGTCTAGTCTGAAGGGACCCATATCAGATGCTGGAATGACTTCATTAAACCTTGAAGGATTATAAACTGAAATGCATTGTAATTACCTTTGGGGTTGATTATAATTATTATTAGCGTTGTTCATATTATTTTGTGCTTAATTGCATTCCTGGTGTTTAAGTCTTGGGAGACACACTGAGGTCTGTCTGCGAGTTTCAGCTCTTTGGAAATAAACCGAAAAGATACGTATACTGATATGGGTGCGATATACAAACCATCACGGTGTTTTATTGGCTCATTAATGAACAGTTATTCGTATGGTTTAGAGAGATAACATTAAAATTTGAAATATAATAAACAAAAAAGTCAACACATTCACTATATAACTACTACAACGCAGGATTATCCCATGGTTTCCATGGAGCGAGGCGGCGTCGACGCCCCTGCCAATCATCACTAATCGATAAAGAAGAAGAAGCCTTTATTTTGTCTCTACGTAAAAGCACAGTGAAATTCTTTTTTCACATATCCCAACTATAAGGAAAGTCGTGGTCTGACTCCTAACCCTAAGGTTGTGGGTTCGAGTCTCGGGCCGGCCACGAGCAAGGCAACGAACCCCCACAACTGCTCCCCGGGCGCCGCAGCATAAATGGCTGCCCACTGCTCCGGGTGTGTGTTCACGGTGTGTGTGTGTGTGTGTGTGTGTGTGTGTGTGTGTGTGTGTGTGTGTGTGTGTGTGTGTGTGTGTGTGTATTCACTGCTGTGTGTGTGCACTTTGGATGGGTTAAATGCAGAGAACCAATTCTGAGTGTGGGTCACCGTACTTAGCCGTATGTCACATCACTTTCACTAAAGGTCAGGGTCAGACATAATACAGCACCAGTGGAGCAGAGAGGGTTAAGGGCCTTGATCAAGAGCCCAAAAGTGGCGGCTTGGCAGTCCTGGGGCTTGAACCCCAATCATCCAATCAACAACCCAGAGCATTAACCATTTGAGCCACTATTACTCCAAGAGCAGTGATTAAGATCAGTTGCTATAGAAATGAGATGTAAGTCGCTCTGGATAAGAGCGTCAGCTAAATGCTGTAAATGAATGAAACGAATGAAATAGAAACGACACATTAATGCATTAATATTAGAAAAAAAAGAAGAATTTATAGCACAGTGACATTCTCGTCTTTGCATATCTCTGATCGTTAGGATTGTTATTATACAGTGCTCCTGGAGCTGAGAAGGATAAGGGTCTGACAGTCGCAGCTGGAACCCCTGACCTTCTGATCAGTAACCCACAGACTTAACCATTTAACCCACAGACCATTAAACTAGTGCTCAGTGTCACACAGATGATGATGTTCAGGTTCCATTTGGAGTCTGGTTCCTCTCAGAGTTTCTTCCTCATATCATCTCAGGGAGTTTTTTCCTCACCACCGTCACCTTTGGCTTGCTTTTGTAGGGATGAATCTAAATATAGATTCTGCTTTGTGACAATGCAGATTGTTAAAGATGCTCTACAAATAAAATCAAACTGAATTGAATTCATTAAATAATACACACCTTCTGACCAATCAGGTCTCAGAATTTTATATATATGTAAATGATAAAATCATAAATTCCACCAGCCCTGTATATACTGTATGTTCCACCGATAATCTAATCCTGAGAATACTCCTTAAGACTCTTATTCTAAACTCGTCCTGGCTTTTTCGGCTACGGCGTGTCGCAAAGCTTCAAGTTACAGTTTTACCTCAGACTGTTCCGATGCAGGGTGCACAGTGGCTTAGTGGTTAGCACGTTCGCCTCACACCTCCAGGGTTGGGGGTTCGATTCCCGCCTCCGCCTTGTGTGTGTGGAGTTTGCATGTTCTCCCCGTGCCTCAGGGGTTTCCTCTGGGTAGTCCGGTTTCCTCCCCCGGTCCAAAGACATGCATGGTAGGTTGATTGGCATCTCTGGAAAATTGTCCATAGTGTGTGAGTGTGTGTGTGAATGAGTCCATCATACAAATCTCTACGAACGAGCTGTTACTATAGAAACGTGAACCTCTCCTGTACGACATTCCTTTAAAAACAGCCTATCAGAATTCAGCCCGTTGGTGCATGCTAATGATCCTGGGCTTTATGAGTAAGCATTTGACGAGTGTTTCAGCAGAACTGAGTCTGATGAGTGGTGCATGTGCAGTGCAGTAAGTGTCCTCTGATGTCTATACATTCCAGTTCTTCTCCATGCACTTAGCATCTCAGCTATTATTAGCTTTATCTGAGCCAGGAGCCTCTTAGTGGAATGATATGGTGTACGGTATATAAAGGTAGCGATGTCATGCAGATGGTGTTTGGTCCACCTTATGAGCTGAATGTGTCACTTTTGCTTTCCTCCATTCATGTGATGAGTCTGAAGGATTCATGTGACGAGTCTGAAGGATTCATGTGATGAGTCTGAAGGATTCATGTGATGAGTCTGAAGGATTCATGTGATGAGTCTGAAGGATTCATGTGACGGGTCTGAAGGATTCATGTGACGAGTCTGAAGGATTCATGTGACGAGTCTGAAGGATTCATGTGTCGAGTCTGAAGGATTCATGTGATGAGTCTGAAGGATTCATGTGATGAGTCTGGAGGATTCATGTGATGAGTCTGAAGGATTCATATGATGGGTCTGAAGGATTCATGTGACGAGTCTGAAGGGATTCATGTGATGGGTCTGGATTCATGTGACGAGTCTGAAGGATTCATGTGACGAGTCTGAAGGATTCTTGTGATGGGTCTGGATTCATGTGATGGGTCTGAAGGAAAAAAAACAATGTTATTGGGAACGGTTTTTTTTCTGGAGAAATAGCGCACACGTGGTAAGGTGAGAGAATTTCCCTCAGATGCACTGAGATTGTTTTGGAGAAAATAATTTCAGGTCAATGCATGACGGGAAACAGCAAAGGAAAGCTGCCACTTTTCCAGCACTTACACAAAGAGATGGCCAAGAAAGGTAACAAAAAGCCACTTTACCTCCCTCTGTGATTCCACTACAGAAAGCCAGACACTGATTTAGGAGCACTTTCGTTCTTTAGTGCTGGAAATAATTCAAATAAACGCTTATATCATCCAGCACGCGGAAACCTGTCTGCGTTATCGAACAAAAGCTTGAGTTTCAGACTCGAGATCTGATGTGGTCTGATTTCTCTTTTTTCCCTCCGAGTTGACTAAGAAAACCGGATTGGAATAAAACTATTGGCTTGCAGTAAGAGGAGGGATGGGTTCTCATGTAGAGGCCGGTTCCTCTCAAGGGCACCGTCACCTCTGGCTCCTTCATTAGGGATCTACATCTGTAAAGCCTCATCGATCACGGTTCTTCTTTTTTAGGAAGCAATCAAAGCTTTCGAAACATTTTCTGTAACGATTTGTTTTGTTCCATCACCTAAAGTATTTAGGGTTGAGAAGTGTTTGTACCCAAAAGAGTTAAAAAATAAAGGTTCCAGGAAGATCCATGAAGCGTTTAATTCGCAGTGATGCCATTTTCGGTTCTCCAGAGAACCTTTTAGTAAATAGTTCTTACAACAACCTCTTCATTCTTAGTGACAAAGAAAATGTTTAGGGTCCAAACTAAAAATAGCCTTTTGTGCAATGGAATTGTTCTCTGGAGGTTAAAGGTTCTTCATAGACCCATTTGTTGTCAGGTTCAACAAAGCTCTAGTGAACAACAAGACAAAACTTTCAGTGTTTTTCATACTCACCTGATTTCGCATTAACATTTTCCGGACTGCGGCTGATCAGTCGAGGTTCACGTTAACAAATCTATTAACATTTATGCACTTTGTGTAGCGACTCCACATTTTGACGTCTGTGTGCCCTAATTAATGAACTATCACTTAAAATAAACAAAACACAGACAAATTAAATAAATAACATTGTGGCAGGAGCCGTGTCCCAATAACACTCCGAACACTCTCTTCACCCATACTGACAAGCCCCGCCCCTTTCTGCTCATTGGCTACACGTTTGTTTTGTTTTTTTGTTTATTTTTCGGCCCGACTCGGGTTTCTGAAGCATTTCTCAAAAATCGGAGACCCCACCTTTAACTGCTGACCTGGAAACTCCGCCCCTTTTCCTGCTGGCAAAGTGCAGCCTTGGAGAAAGAGAATAAGTTTGTTTAAGTTTATTAATAAAATCCATTTTACTGTGTTACTTCACAGCATCTAAAGACATGTTGTGCTACTGCAACAAACCGAAGAGCTGACGTATCCACCTCTTTATTCCTTATATGCACGAACAGAACAGAGACTTTACCCCAATGTTCTTCGTCAGCAAAAAACCAAGCTGTCTGCTGTTCGCATTTCCTTTAACACCCCCCCATCCATTCATCTCTTCTCTCATCTCTCCCTCCGTTCTCCATTCTCCTGTTCTCTTCTCTCAGCCAGAGCGCCGTTTCTTTCTCGTTCACCTGAATCATGCATGACCTTTTAGCTCTCAGCACATTTTCCTGCTCTTTCAGAGAAAGCCTTTTTCACTCTTCCACTTCTCTTATGTTCTCCTGTACTGTACTGTACTGTACTGTACTCTTCCTTCTACTCTTCTACTCTGTACGTTCTATCATTGAGGCAAAACAGCTAAATATTTCTTGTAAGATTCTACACAGAACCATTAATGCTTCTGCTAGAGGATCAAACCCAAGAACCTTATGAGTTAGGAAAATGTAGAACCTTTACCGATGTCTCTCTATCAAGTTCCAAGCAGAACCCTTTTTTAGACACGAAGAACCGTAATTATTCAGTAAATTCTCAAAGCACTACTAAAGAACATCTTTTTCTAAGAGTATGTAGAAGTCAAAAAAGAATCCCAACATTTCAGGAAGCCTTAAGAACTCTTACTTCACCAATGGATGCTTAAAGAATGTTGAAGATCCAAGAAGAACAATTCAGCTACAGTTTAAACTCCTCACAGCTTCTAGGTATCAAGATTTTTAAGCTATTTGGTTGTATCTCTCTATTACCACTTAAAGATGTCTTGCTATCAGAAAAGGTTCCATGTAGAACCCCTTTTTGGACAAGTGGCCCTTCAAAGCTCTATTAAAAAAACTTCTTTTTAAGGTATTTTAAGAATAAATGTGCCAGGAAGAACCCATAAGGGATTTTTACACTGATGCCATAGAGGCATTTTTTGGTTCTCCAAAGAACCTTTCAGTAAAATGTTCTTAGGGACTCTTACTTCTCCAATGGACCATTAAAGAATGTTGAAGTGCCAAGAAGAACCAATCAGCTATGTTTTAAACCCATTAGAACTTCTAGGTATCAGAATTTTTTTGGTCGTATCTCTTTGCTAAAACGTCTCTCATTATCAGACGGGGTTCCAATTTTAACAGAACGTCCCCATTTAAATGTGCATGCTCTACATAAGAAAGATTGAAAGAAGAGCCAATTTTGGGATTTCTGTAGATTAAGAACCCTTAATTATCCAGTGGATTCCTAATGAATCTTAGAAGAACCAAGAAGAACTATACTTTGCTCAACACCTGACAGGTTTTAAGTATCAAACAGAAAATAATGAGTGTTTGCTGCAAGCTTAGGAAAAAAATGGTTCCTAAGGACTCATTAGACAGGAAACGATTATTAGCTTCCAAAAAGGTTGCTGACTTCCTAAGGTGCTTGATTTCTTGGAGTTTTTAGGTAGAACCATGTTCATTCATTCATTCATTCATTCATTCATTCATTCATTTTCTACCGCTTATCCGAACTACCTCGGGTCACGGGGAGCCTCAGGCGTCATCGGGCATCGAGGCAGGATACACCCTGGACGGAGTGCCAACCCATCACAGGGCACACACACACACTCATTCACTCACACACTCACACACTACGGACAATTTTCCAGAGATGCCAATCAACCTACCATGCATGTCTTTGGACCGGGGGAGGAAACCGGAGTACCCGGAGGAAACCCCCGAGGCACGGGGAGAACATGCAAACTCCACACACACAAGGCGGAGGTGGGAATCGAACCCCCAACCCTGAAGGTGTGAGGCAAACGTGCTAACCACTAAGCCACCGTGCCACCCGGTAGAACCATGTGTGTGTGTGTGTGTGAAATGAAAGCAGTGTAATAACAATTATTACTCTCTAAAGATCGGCGTTCCCTGAGATTTCTGGAGAGTTCCAGAGGTTTTGGCGGTTGGCTTGTCTTATGCGTCTCTGTATATCGTATAGTGTTTAGCGTGCAGGTCAATGGTGCCACTCTCATCTCGTTATGTGTTTGCCGTCTCGTGAGTGAGATTGATCGCATGTGACATTGCAGGAAGGTGTCGCGCTTAGACGCATACATTCAGGATGACTAATGTGCAAAGTTTTGGAGTAGAAAAAAAAATCAGGAAAAAAGAGAAAGAAGCTTTAAGGCTTACGATGGAGCAACAAGGTTACGTTCGATCGCTGGCTCGATGGATGTATCAATTTGTCCTGAAATGCTGTTAGGGGATACGTGTGTTGTTGTTGTGGAGGAACATAAACTGTAGTTAACTGATGGATTTAGATTCGCTTATTTGCTTTGCAGCATAGCGGCGTTGAAGAAACAAACACTATAACGATATAAAAAGCATATAATAAACATTGTCGCCATGGTAGCTGTAACTTTGCTTCATCACATCATTCAGTCTTTGAGTTTTATTCTTTACATTTAAAGTTTGATTTAAATTTCCAATTCTATTTCCATGTAACATCTTCGTACATTACCCACAATGCCCTGTTGTTAGTGGTGCAGCGGGATTTCAGACTTGTTTCCTCTCTACCTCATGAGAGTGATGCGGCAGAGTTTCAGCCTTTAAGTCTAGATTAGCTTCCAAACTTTAATGCTAACTGTTTAATGCAAAGCCAATTCTCTGCTCTAACTGACTTAGAGCTGTGTTGCATTCTGGGATTTTTAGTTAGCAACAGTAAGCAAACACATTAGCTCTAACATCGCGAAACACATCTGTTAGCATAAACGTTTTTATATTTGTGTGTTTCTCAAAGTTTTTCAGACGTTTGTGTAAGGATGTGTTTGGCTAATTACTAGCTCAGTGCTAGCGTTGAAAATCACCAGTTTATTCCTCATTCATTGCTCTCCATAAATATCTCCTTAACTCCACTTTCAGAAAACGCAGTTCCTCTTTTTCCTTCCTGTTAATTCAGTATGCTTCGCTCATCAGCTCCATAAAACACTGTTTGTTTTGAAGGGCGTTTAACGAAATGAGCCATAAACTTGCTGGATGTACAGTAGTCATCTCTCGACAAACCCATTTACCCACGAAAGGTTTATTTTTAACTCCTAGCTAAATGATTGATGGCATTTCAGACGTTTTGACCACTAGCGTGTGCTTCATCATATGATCCTAAACTCCAGAGAGATGCTTCGGGCCACCTGAAAACAAAGAGTCATCTGAGAGTCATCTGAGAATCATAGGAGAGTCATCTGAGTCATCTTCAAATGATTCCATGCCGTGATGTTCTTTGTAGTTTATATATATATATATATATATATATATATATATATATATATATATATATATATATATATATATATATAGTTTTTATTATACTTTCAGAAATATTGTTACATAATCATTTTAAAAGGTTCACTTAGTTTCATTCGATTCCTTTATTCCTTCATTTTCATTTTTTAAGTACACATAATTCATTTATTTTCAGAATAGGTTTATATAAGTTAATTTACACATTTATTTATTTATTTGTTTGTTTGTTTGTTTGTTTGTTTGTTTGTTTTTTATCTATTTATTTATTTGTAGCTCTTTACGAACTATTTATTTATTTATTTGTTTGTTTGTTTGTTTGTTTGTTTATTTATTTATTTATTGGTCTTTTCACATTATTTATTTATTTTCCCCTATGTTATTAATCCTATGTAATTAATGTTCTTCTATCGTACGTATGTAGGTCATGTGGCTTTATTTATCTCATATTTACATGTGTACTTTTAAGACCTGTTGATCACTCATAATCAAATCACCTGAATTTTGCATCCATGATCCTACTGAGAACTTCATATAAATCAGCAAAGAGTTATTTTTATCCCGGTCATTATTTCCTGACTCAGCGCTGGTTCCTCCAAAATCCAGAGCAAACGAGTGAAGGGCACAAAATAGAGCCTAAGGCATTCTGGCTCATGAGAAACGAGAGGACGTGGTGACGAGCGGATGCTCTTCACTAAGACGTTTCGGAAATAAAAGCCAGGAACGGAAATGGCTAATGGTCGGTTTGGTCGGTCTGTCCTCGGCTTTGTGAAACGTGAATCCTGCAAAGTGCTTTGTGATTGAATCACTACACATCCAGCCTTAATGGACAATTATTAGCTTATTGTTGTGTGGCATCATTAAACTGACAAGTACTGCATGCTGTAATTTTACAATCAATATCAATTCATTTCCAGACAGAACGATTTGTTTACAGATTTTAAAATTTTCCAGTCGGTGGAAAGATCCTACGATCGCTGTTGTTTATTCGGTCAGTTGTGATGTGATGGGATGGGAATCGATCCAGGTTTGACTCCCAAATCCAAAGATGAACTAATATTACAGACTTTTACAGGAAAATCCAAATCCAAGTTCCAGGATGCAGGATTTTGGGTTAACACTGGTCTAATTTGACCCAGTTATGGATCACTGTAGGGTTTTACAGGTTACACAGCTTTTACTATATACTTAGTCACATGACCGATGTCACATTTTTAAATCCTGATTTAAAGGCTTGAAGAATCATAGATGGGTTTAGCAACAGCATCAGAGCATCAGGGAACAAATGGCTGAAATGGTCGATTCTGAATCCAGGACATACAGCATGCAAGTTTGTGTCCATCAACAGACCTGCTGTAGTAGTTCCTTTAGATGGAGTGATGGATAGAGGAATGGGTGGATGGATGGAGGG
Organism: Tachysurus fulvidraco; assembly: GCF_022655615.1. Classification (NCBI taxonomy): domain Eukaryota; kingdom Metazoa; phylum Chordata; class Actinopteri; order Siluriformes; family Bagridae; genus Tachysurus; species Tachysurus fulvidraco. The sequence continues at coordinate 2,358,894 of NC_062543.1, read as the reverse complement.
ATAAATGGAGGGATAATAGGATGGATGGATGGATGGATGGCGTACGTCGCAGGTCGGACTAGTCTAGTGTGATCGGATAGTCGACGCACACCTGACATCCCAAACGTCTTAATGCACGCTACATACTTTGAACTCTAGTGTCTAGTGTATAAATGTCGGATGCGGCCGAATCGTCTCAAATTTAAATCATGACAAATGACAAATGGCGCCCGTGACACAATACGTCGTTTGGTAGTCGTCTCATTCGCCGGAGTGTCGTCGGCCATCTTGAATCCAGCGTCAGTGCCTGGTAGCTTCGCCCCTCTTCCTCTACATCACAGATCTATGAGTGTCGAGTGCATGAAGTGTCCGACATGCGCACTTGTGTTTATCGGTTGATCCAGGATCATGAAGTGCACTTCTTTTAATTGGACGCAGCTTCTGTCACAATGTTATTTATTTAATTTGTCAGTTTTACTCGTGCACTCAGACAGATTCACACACACACACACACACACACACACACACACACACACACACACACACACACACACACACACGATCTCTGGACAGTAATATGTAAGAGTTATACAGTATGAATGAATGTTGTGTGTGTGTGTGTGTGTGTGTGTGTGTGTGTGTGTGTGTGTGTGTGTGTGTGTGTGTGTGCGCTCCACTCTTCTTGCTCACTTGGAAGCAGAAACACTCACATAAACACACAGCTCCTTATTCTCCATGTGACGTCTTATAAAACCGTCGTGTTGCACTTGTTTGTAAAAATGCACGCTTTTGGCCTGAGCAGGATTTATTCTGGGCGAGATTTCCTGAAGCAGCTCGTCTCCCCCGCTGTGCTCCAGCAGCCAAGCAGACCGAGGGGAATCGGCTCCGGGGAGAAAAATGCTATAAATGACTACAGCGCGGCCTTTAGACGAGACTTATGAGGACTTCGGCATGCTGATGCCTTTAGAATTGTTTGGAGTCCACAGGCGCTTGTTTTCTGGCTGCTGAATACCAGAGAAGAAT
>NC_062543.1:2345392-2352892 GCF_022655615.1 Tachysurus fulvidraco | reverse complement strand
TGCGAGGTACAGAGTGTGTTTAGTGTGTGTGCTGCGAGGTTTAGAGTTTGTTAAGTGTGTGTGCTGCGAGGATTAGAGTGTGTTTAGTGTGTGTGCTGCGAGGTACAGAGTGTGTTTAATGTGTGTGCTGCGAGGTACAGAGTGTGTTAAGTGTGTGTGCTGCGAGGTTTAGAGTGTGTTAAGTGTGTGTGCTGTGAGGTACAGAGTGTGTTAAGTGTGTGCTGTGAGGTACAGAGTGTGTTAAGTGTGTGTGCTGTGAGGTACAGAGTGTGTTTAGTGTGTGTGCTGTGAGGTACAGAGTGTGTTAAGTGTGTGTGCTGTGAGGTACAGAGTGTGTTTAGTGTGTGTGCTGTGAGGTACAGAGTGTGTTAAGTGTGTGTGCTGCGAGGTTTAGAGTGTGTTTAGTGTGTGTGCTGCGAGGTACAGAGTGTGTTTAGTGTGTGTGCTGTGAGGTACAGAGTGTGTTTAGTGTGTGTGCTGTGAGGTTTAGTGTGTGTTAAGTGTGTGTGCTGTGAGGTACAGAGTGTGTTTAGTGTGTGTGCTGCGAGGTTTAGAGTGTGTTTAGTGTGTGTGCTGTGAGGTACAGAGTGTGTTTAGTGTGTGTGCTGCGAGGTTTAGAGTGTGTTTAGTGTGTGTGCTGCCAGGTACAGAGTGTGTTTAGTGTGTGTGCTGCGAGGTTTAGAGTGTGTTTAGTGTGTGTGCTGTGAGGTACAGAGTGTGTTTAGTGTGTGTGCTGTGAGGTTTAGAGTGTGTTAAGTGTTTGTGCTGTGAGGTACAGAGTGTGTTTAGTGTGTGTGCTGTGAGGTACAGAGTGTGTTAAGTGTGTGTGCTGCGAGGTACAGAGTGTGTTTAGTGTGTGTGCTGCGAGGTACAGAGTGTGTTTAGTGTGTGTGCTGCGAGGTTTAGAGTGTGTTAAGTGTGTGTGCTGCGAGGTTTAGAGTGTGTTAAGTGTGTGTGCTGTGAGGTACAGAGTGTGTTAAGTGTGTGCTGTGAGGTACAGAGTGTGTTAAGTGTGTGTGCTGTGAGGTACAGAGTGTGTTTAGTGTGTGTGCTGTGAGGTACAGAGTGTGTTAAGTGTGTGTGCTGTGAGGTACAGAGTGTGTTTAGTGTGTGTGCTGTGAGGTACAGAGTGTGTTAAGTGTGTGTGCTGCGAGGTTTAGAGTGTGTTTAGTGTGTGTGCTGTGAGGTACAGAGTGTGTTTAGTGTGTGTGCTGTGAGGTTTAGAGTGTGTTTAGTATGTGTGCTGCGAGGTACAGAGTGTGTTTAGTGTGTGTGCTGTGAGGTACAGAGTGTGTTTAGTGTGTGTGCTGTGAGGTACAGAGTGTGTTTAGTGTGTGTGCTGCGAGGTTTAGAGTGTGTTTAGTGTGTGTGCTGTGAGGTACAGAGTGTGTTTAGTGTGTGTGCTGCGAGGTTTAGAGTGTGTTTAGTGTGTGTGCTGTGAGGTACAGAGTGTGTTTAGTGTGTGTGCTGTGAGGTACAGAGTGTGTTTAGTGTGTGTGCTGCGAGGTACAGAGTGTGTTTAGTGTGTGTGCTGCGAGGTACAGAGTGTGTTTAGTGTGTGTGCTGCAAGGTTTAGAGTGTGTTTAGTGTGTGTGCTGCGAGGTACAGAGTGTGTTTAGTGTGTGTGCTGCGAGGTTTAGAGTGTGTTTAGTGTGTGCTACGAGGTACAGAGTGTGTTTAGTGTGTGTGCTGTGAGGTACAGAGTGTGTTTAGTGTGTGTGCTGTGAGGTACAGAGTGTGTTTAGTGTGTGTGCTGTGAGGTACAGAGTGTGTTTAGTGTGTGTGCTATGAGGTACAGAGTGTGTTTAGTGGGCTCTGTGTATCACCAAACACGCTCTGGTCTTCTCTGTGTGTCACTAAACACGCTCTGGTCTTCTCTGTGTATCACCAAACACGCTCTGGTCTTCTCTGTGTATCACCAAACACGCTCTGGTCTTCTCTGTGTATCACCAAACACGCTCTGGTCTTCTCTGTGTATCACCGAACACACTCTGGTCTTCTCTGTGTATCACCAAACACGCTCTGGTCTTCTCTGTGTATCACCGAACACACTCTGGTCTTCTCTGTGTATCACCAAACACGCTCTGGTCTTCTCTGTGTATCACCAAACACGCTCTGGTCTTCTCTGTGTATCACCGAACACACTCTGGTCTTCTCTGTGTATCACCGAACACACTCTGGTCTTCTCTGTGTGTCACCAAACACGCTCTGGTCTTCTCTGTGTATCACCAAACACGTTCTGGTCTTCTCTGTGTATCACCAAACACGTTCTGGTCTTCTCTGTGTGTCACCAAACACACTCTGGTCTTCTCTGTGTATCACCAAACACGTTCTGGTCTTCTCTGTGTGTCACCAAACACACTCTGGTCTTCTCTGTGTATCAGTCCTGGTTAAATATATCTATCATAAATCTATAAAGTCTCGTATGAGCCGACAGACACACAGCTCTGTTATGAGTTAAAACCTACTTTTTTTATTTTAATCATATTTTGTTTTCTATTTCCTCAGATGCTGGAGCCTAAACTGGATGAACAGTGTGATCTGGGTGCTCAGTGGCGCCCCTCAGAGGACGAGCACTCGCTCGGTAGCCCGTCTGATGCCCCGGGTACCACAGGCACCTCGGGTAGCTCTCCTCTGGATGAGACACGGCACCTTGTACCTCCTACACCTCCACCGTCCACCGAGGGCAGCCTGAGTGACATCTGGAGGGTGGACAGGGAAGAGGAAGAGGAAAAAAAGAACCCCCCAGAAGAAGAAGAAGAAGAAGAAGAGGAAGGCTTCCACGGCACTGAAGCAGACGAGGTCGAGGAGAAGAACGAGAAATATGAGGATTACGACACCAACCCTCCGGCCTCCTCTTCTTCCTCGTCCTTCATCATCCCAGAGTTACGCCTGGACCGCTCTTTCAGCACTGACGCTCTGTCCTCGACCGGCACTGACGAAGAAGACGAGGATGAGGACGAAGATGAGGACGAGGAGGATGAAGATGAGGAAGACAGCGATGATAACTACTTAGAGCCTACTAAGAGGAGAAGCATGGTTGAGGCAAGTTCGTGTGAGAAACACGGAGGCTCTGGAGGTCTGAGCGTCCAGAACTCGCTACGCAGACGCACACACAGCGAGGGAAGCCTCCTGCAGGACCCACGGACCACCTGCTTCACCTCAGACAACGCCATCAACCGCCTAGAGGTCACCACCGCGAGTAAGGGCGGCTGGACGCTTCCTTCACCCAAAACCCTGAAGAAGGAGCTGACCAAGAACGGAGGCTCCATGCACCAGCTCTGCATGCTGTTCTCCGGCAGGAAGGTGAGCTGCTCCTTTTTAAATATATATATATATATATCTACATTCTCTGTTCCTAAACATGTCTCCGTAATGTGTAACATCGTGACAGCTTATAACCTCATGTCATAATCACATCATACAAGGTCCTGTGTAATGCATTCAGCACACAGTAACAGCACACCCTCCGTTATAATGACCCTTTATTACGTTTTTGGTCAGAAACGTGACACTACAGAAGACATATTCGTGATAATCAGTGTGATGATGCCACCTAGTGGTCACTTCTGTAAGGCGCCCAGAAAAAAGATTTTGAAGCACTTTGTTCCAGACATTAAGACCAGAATATAAATGCAGTATAAACGATAACGAGTATCAATGCGTATATATTATGCGTACAGTGTGAGTATATGGTGTTATTTTTCATTTAAGTTATTTTATCCATAGTGACAAAGATGCAAGTCAGAATCTGATCCAAACATCCTCAGATAACAAAAACACATTTTAAACAATTTTTAAAAAACGATCAGAAAGTCATAATGCTATATTATGTCACAAATACTAAAGAAAGTCAGACAAAAAAAATACTGAAAATAAAAAACTAAATAAATAAATAAATAAATAAATAATTAAAAAAATAGTTTAAAAAAAATCTTTTTTTATTTACATAAAATGCCTAAATTTCATAATTTAGAGTTAAATACAAGGCACAAATTGTACAATTTTAAAACATTTGGGACAATTTTGTCCAGTATATGTATATAAAATATATATATAAAATAGTATATATAAAATAAAAAATATATATTATTATAAAAAAATTCATATGTAAAATGAATTCATTCCAAATGTCCAAAGTCACATCATGAACGTATCGGTATTCTGTATAAACCATAATAATACTACATACTCAATGAAACTGTAAATAAGAACCTTATTATTGTTATACTTGTTATACAGCAGTGACGTCATCTCCCAAAAGTCTATGCTCAGGGTTTTTAGGCAGCTGTATGTTTCTATCTCACCCACTAGAGGGCGCTGTTTGTGTGCTCTTCGTTTACTGGTGAAACTCGATCAAGAATCTGCAACAAGATTTTTTACCCGTGTGCGCGTGACTACCAGCTAAATGTAGAGTATGTGTATGGAATTGAGTGCAAATGTTTGTACCCCCCTTTGGCTTTTGAAGTGGAATAACAATAGACACTATTTTCATTTCGATTGCTAGGAGACATCGGAAAGATCTTTAGAGGCAACTAATGGAATAATAAAACTGTCTTAACATATTAGCCTTATATATGTCGTATGTTCGTACATAATGTGTGTGTCTGAGAGAGAGAGAGAGAGAGAGAGAGAGAGAGAGAGAGAGAGAGAGAGATAGTGATGAAGATGGATGCATCAAGTCCAGGAGATTTCGGAGCCTTAAATGGCAGTGTTAGCATAGAAGAAGGAATGTACCATGAGGTAGTGTGTGTGTGTGTGTGTGTGTGTGTGTGTGTGTGTGTGTGTGTGTGTGTGTGTGTGTTTTGGCTGAATCTCAGTGTAATTTTACTACCTACTGGCGTCATCAGGCTCGCTTTTCCCCAGCTGTTTGGCTGTTTGGAAGATCCCTGTCTCTGTTGCCGTATATCGCAGAGCATCTTTCCACATAACAATGCAGAAGTTCTACAGTAAATCAAGCTGACATTTCAAATGACATTAAAAAATAAAAAAAAGGCAAAAATGCTCAGAAGGACCCTGCAGCAATGCGGCTTTACATCCGTGAGCATCCAAATGTGAAAGAAGCAGAGAACAATTTGCTGTGATGCAGTTAAATATGTTTCGGGTGTGAGAACAATACAAACTAATTATCGCATATATCAAATATCCGCTTATAACTGCAGCTGCATTGGAAGAATTCAAATAGTTTGTTTAGGAAAGTACTAAAAAATGCTAAAAGTATAACCTTCAGAAGTTAGTCCCAGTCTTTAAGGCTTTAGTTATTGGTTAGTTCCCGTCTTTAAGGCTCTAGTTATTGGTTAGTTCCAGTCTTTAAGGCTCTAGTTATTGGTTAGTTCCAGTCTTTAAGGCTCAAGTTATTGGTTAGTTCCAGTCTTTAAGGCTCAAGTTACTGGTTAGTTCCAGTCTTTAAGGCTCAAGTTACTGGTTAGTTCCAGTCTTTAAGGCTCAAGTTACTGGTTAGTTCCAGTCTCCATGGCTCTAGGTCTTGGTAATTTCCAGTCTGCTTGGCTCTGGTTCTTGGTTAGTTCCAGTCTTTAAGGCTCAAGTTCTTGGTTAGTTCCAGTCTTTAAGGCTCTAGTTATTGGTTAGTTCCAGTCTTTAAGGCTTTAGTTATTGGTTAGTCCCAGTCTTTAAAGCTCTAGTTCTTGGTTAGTTCCAGTCTTTAAGGCTCTAGTTATTGGTTAGTTCCAGTCTTTAAGGCTTTAGTTATTGGTTAGTCCCAGTCTTTAAAGCTCTAGTTATTGGTTAGTTCCAGTCTTTCACAGTCTTGTTCTTGGTTAGTTCCAGTCTTTAAGGCTCTAGTTCTTGGTTAGTTCCAGTCTTTCACAGTCTTGTTCTTAGTTAGTTCCAGTCTTTAAGGCTCTAGTTCTTGGTTAGTTCCAGTCTTTAAGGCTCTAGTTCTTGGTTAGTTCCAGTCTTTCACAGTCTTGTTCTTAGTTAGTTCCAGTCTTTAAGGCGCTAGTTATTGGTTAGTTCCAGTCTTTAAGGCTCTAGTTCTTGGTAATTTCCAGTCTCTATGGCTCTAGGTCTTGGTTAGTCCTAGTCCTCAAGGCTTTAAGTTTCTGGTTTGTCCCAGTCTTCATGGTTTTAGTTCTTGGGTCTTGTCCTAGAATTCTAGTCCTAGATCTAGAGGTTTAAGCTCTAGATCATGGATATTGCCTGTATTTTTTGGCACAAAAGTGTTTATGGCTCTGATTCTTGGATTCTCCCAGAATATCATATCATAATTATTGATTAATCCCAGTCATTAAGGCTTTGATTCCTGGTTATTTCCAGTATTTTTTTTACCTGTTATTCTTGGATAATATCACATTTCCTTGAATCAGTCATGACTATAATTATTCGCAAGCTCAAGTTTTTGTAGCTGTATTTCTTGGTGAATCCCAGTCTTTAAAGCTCTTAGATTTGGCTCGTACACACCTTCCTTTAAGGCTTCGATTCGTGGTTAGTCGCAGCCTTGATTCTTGGATTTTCCTAGTGTGGCTTGTTAGATCTAATTCAAACATACCACCACAAGATAAACTCCCACAAATTTTGGCGTTAGCATCTTTTGATGCTGCTCGTCTGCAGGGCTGAAACTTGTTTTTATGGTCTGTTTAGTGAATGTCAAGTGTGCATGACAGACATGGCTGTGTAGAAAGCTCTCACTGACCGTGCACATACAAATTAAAAGAGGAGCATGGAAAAAGTCAAAAATCTGCTTTAAGACGCTGGCGGATGAGAGTTATAGGCTTTGGAGTGTGAGCCGTCTGTTTCCATTGCACAGTTTCAGCTCGGCCTGCTCCAGTGAACCGAGGAACCTTTTTTATTTTGAGTGTTATAGCCTTCCACAGTTCCAGCACATTCTTTCAACGTTCATAAAGATCATGTTTTTACTAATAAAAATAGCAAACAGATTACACATTTTTTTTTGTCCCCCATCTCCAACCTTCCGCCCAATGAAGGAGAATCCATGGAAAATTTGCTCAGCGCCACTTGGAGCACTGGAGAACTCGTACACGATGACTGCTACGATGCTATCTTCACAATGAACTTCATGTCGACTCTACGTATAAACGTATTAAATATAAATACAGAACGCTGCCAGCCAATCAGAAATCAGCGTTTTCTGAAGCAGTTAGGACAAAGAGTTGAGAGGGAGATGAGTTCATTCTTTTATTCCAGATCCGTTTGACTGTTTGTTCAAGTAGGAACTTCCTATATGGAGATTTCATTTTCCATTCCAACTCTCTCTCTCTCTCTCTCTCTCTCTCTCTCTCTCTCTCTCTCTCTCTCTCTCTCTCTCTCTCACACACACACACACACACACACACACACACACACACACTTCCTGGACTGGGCTTTTATCCCAACTTTCCGTTCTGCTCTTCTTTGTATTTTATCCCTCTCCAAAATACGATAGCAAGAAAACGTCATTAGTGGAGAGAAGCAATAAAACAAGATGGAGCACAGGACCACCGTGTTATATATCTCTTACACCACGGTTTTCATCAAACACAC